>NW_026057582.1:23097223-23338390 GCF_023721935.1 Panthera uncia
AAAGAAAGAAAGAAAGAAAGAAAGAAAGAAAGAAAGAAAGAAAGAAAAAAGAAACTTGGTTAGGTTCTTAATTTCCACAAAAAGCTGTTACACCTTACATCTTCTCATCCGCTTCCTAAAATACACAGACCCAAGAGTAAACCACTTAGAACAACCAAATACACCCCCAGAGAACTATGCTTTGAGGTTTCTGCTGCCCAAACTTATTAAAAAACCTCAGAAAAGACAGATATATAAATGGAAGATTGTTAGAAGAATAGATAGTGCTTTAACTTGTATCTTCCCTTTGACCATTTGATCCCTTCCAGATTTATCTTCCTTGAATCATGCTTTAGTGGCATGCCCTCACTTTTACCAAGGAACAATACAAGAAGTAGTCACGCGAAACCACACAGTTCACAGCAGGTGTGCCGTGGAAGATCCTGTCATCCTATCACTAAATGCATCTTACAAAAGCATCCTGTAGAAATACATTATCAGGTTATGTAATAGGAAAACTGTGTTTCCCTTGAATAACTCGTATGGATTTTTCTCCCTGACAACAAGAACTAATCACTTCTCTGTTTTAAAAATTGACTATCACAATACTTTGAATATATATATAAATTTGAGGTCCAACCAAGGTAATTGTATGTGGTTCTATAAGGTCTTAATATTTATATCTCCCTCATACCACCCCTACCCTAGACATATTTGTTTTATTCTCGTTTATTTTCTCTACACTGACGTTTTATTTTTACTGACATCATAACATTTTTTAGTATATGTTACTGTGGGAGTTGCTTCCAATCCTCTGGGAAGGAAGCTGAAATGTGAACATACAGAAAAGAACGTGCTCTTCCAAAAACAGCAAGACAGGCTTGAAAAAACTGTATTTCTTCTAGGAATGCTAGTTAATATTTCATGGAAGTGCCATGTAGTGTGTCCTGAATTTCATTAAGCATTTTCCAACTTCCCCACAGCAACTTTATCAAGTTGCTCAGCCTTATGGATTTTGAGCTGGTTGACAACATGACCAAAATGTATTGATTGTTGGCTCAGTATTAAGTAGGATAAGAGGTTCTGGGAATGTCACAGAGGCTTATACGGGCTTGGGAATCTGATCATAACCTGAATATAGATGTAAATGAAATACATATCAAATTTGAAAATGATACAAAGCTAGGAGAAGATTGTTTATGACACTGGTGAATTATGCAGGCTAAGAAGTCAGACTGCCTGAGTTCAAATCCCAACTCTATGACTTACTAGCTGTATGACTTTAACAAATTACCAACCCTCATTGTGCCTTAGCTTTCTCATTTTTTAAATAAAGTGGTATTTACATCATAGGGGGTTTTTAACTTTATTTTTTTTTTTATTTTGAGAGAGAGAGAGAGAGAATGGGGGAGGAGGAGGAGGAAAAAGAGAGACACATGAGAGAGAAAAAGAGAGAGATAAAGAGAGAGAGAGAAAGAGAGAGAGTATGAGAGAATCCCAAGCAGGCTCTGTGCTATCAGCGTGGAACTTGACATGGGGCTCAATCCCACAAAGGGTGAGATGATGATCTGAGCCAAAATAGGATGGATGCTTAACCAAATGAGCTACCCAGGTGCCCCATAGAGTTGTTTTTACGTATTAAATGAGAGAATATGTAAATATTCATGAGTGCCTCCTATACAGTAAGCACTCAATATATGTATGATGTTATTGCTACCATAAAATGATCATAGTTACAATAAAATACAGCATCAAACTCAACACAATATAGGAAACATTGGAAATTGTGGATAGAAAATAATGAGTCAAATTTATTAGAGATCAATACAGGTTTGAGATTTAGGTTTTCAATACCGATTATATTGATACAGGATAGAGGAGGTCTATCTTGGTTAAAAAAAATCATTTGAAAATTGTCTAGAAGTTTTCATGGACCCAGAGCTTTCATTCAACAAAGTTTGTTATGTGCCTAGTATGTGCCCAGCATGATTCTAAGAGCTGTTAACATCAGTAAATGAGACAAAGGAGATCCCTGGCCTCCTGTCTCTTCCAGTGGAGAGAAAAAGAACTAATATTCAAGCAAATTAATGGAGAAGACAATGTCACAGAGACAGGATCAGTGAAGAAGATGAACTAGAGCACAGGGACAGAGAGTTAACAGGGCAGGAGACTACTGAAATAGCAGTCAGAGGGGCTTCTCTGAAGAATGGTATTCGAGCTGCTAGAAGGTGAGATGGAGCCAGCCCTATGACTATTCTGAGAAAGAATGATCTAGGCTGGGAAAGCTGCAGGTCCAAGGGCTCAAAAGTAGCGAGAAATCGCCATGATTTGGTTGTTACAATACTGCAATCATAGGGATAATAATAGTAGGAAATAGTCACAATGGAGAATTCCCTGTTGTTCAAGGAGGTAATCCTCTCCGGAGCCCTACATGGTAGCTCCCAATACCTGAGCTCCCCAGATAACAAAGCCGATGTGCAGAGTATGTGACTTGCCCAATGTCCAATTGCCAGAAAGGCGTGGAACTTTGTTCAAGCAGTGAGTACAAGCAGTTAGGCTCTGGTCACTGGGCATTTTCTGCCCTATTCATAATGGAAATAAAAGTCCACATCATGCCAAGGAAAGCCCGAGCAGACTCTCTCCTATGGCAGGAACAGTTACTTGAGATAGTACTTAGATAATATAATAATTTTTAAAAACACTAAACATATAGGAAATGGAAAAGGAATGGCCAGTAGTAAAAAAAAAAAAACAAAACACAAAAACAAAAACTATTTCCCCAGGAATGACTAAAAGATATGAGTGTGGTTAGCAACATGAAGAGAGAAGGGGAAGGGCTCCTTGGTAGCACAGTTGGTTGAGCATCTGATTCTTGATTTTGGCCTCATGGTTCTTGGCCTCATGGTTCTGTTTTGGGCTCTACACTGACAGCACAGAGTCTTCTTGGAATTCTCTCTCCCTCTCTCTCTGCCCCTCCCCTGATCATATTCTCTCTCTCTCTCAAAAATAAATAAATAAGCATTTAGAGAGAGAGAGAGAGAGAGAGAAGGGGAAGGGCAAGATACGATAGTTTTCCTTAGGTGTTTGAAGAAATTTTCTCATAAAGAAATGATGAGCAGATAGGTGAACAGACAGAAAGATAAAAATATGCAAAGATTTTTATATAATTCCAAAGAAAATATAAGAACAATGGGTGACAGTAGATTCTGGCAAAGGTTGGTGGAGGAAGCAGTCCTAGCAATCCAAAAATCAGGGCTACCTGACTATGGAAGAAGCTACTGGTGAGGCAGCGAGTTCCCCATAACCTACAACTAGATGTATTTAAAATAAGGAGACATCACTACCTGCTATAGATTTGTAAAAGGGACTTCTGCAAAGTCAAAATATTGGACTAGTAAATTCACATGCGTCTTACAAGACTACACTCTTTGGTTCTATCATGGAAGCGACAGAAAGCACTGGATTTAGCCAGAAATATTTGTGAGAGTGCTAAACCACAGAGGGTGCTAACAAATATTCACAGCTGTTTATATTAGGTTATTTCTTATCAAAATATGTATTTTCTATATGTCTATATGTAAATAGACAGAATGAAGTTCTTAAGACACATATTGATGCTTTTCATCTTGACTATACTAACTGAAATGCAATCCGTAAGTCTATATGTAGGGGAAATGCACACACAAGTTGAAAAGTATATGTACGAAGCCTACCAGAGAAAGTACAGCCTAAGAAAATGTTGGATAAGAGCACACAGTTCAGAGGCATCTGGGTGGCTCAGTCAGTTAAGCATCTGACTTTTGATTTCGGCTCAGGTCATCATCCCATGATTCATGGGATCGCGCCCCGTGTCGGGCTCTGTAATGACAGAGTGGAGCCTCCTTGGGATTCTCTCTCTCCCTCTCCCTCTCTGTCCTTCTCTCGCTCTCACTCTCTCTCAAAATAAATAAATAAACTTAAAAAAAACAAGAGCACATGGCTCAAGGGCACCTGGGTAGCTCAGTGTGTTAAGTGTCCAACTTGATTTTGGCTCAGGTCACGATTTCATGGTTCATGAGATGGAGCTGAGGGACAGGCTCCACGCTGACAGTGCAGACCCTGCTTAGGATTCTCTCTCATTCCCTCTTCCTCTGCCCCTCTCCTGCTTGTGCACAGCCATGTGAGCGTGTGCTCTCTCTCTCAAAAATAATAAAATACGGGGTGCCTGTGGGGCTCAGTCAGTTAAGCAGCCAACTTCAGCTCAGGTCATGGTCTCATGGTTCGTGAGTTCTAGCCCCTCATGGGGTTCTGTGCTGAAAGATCAGAGTCTGGAGCCAGCTTCAAATTCAGTGTCTCCCTCTCTCTCTACCTACCCCTCCCCTGCTCGCACGTACATGCTGTCTCTCTCAAAAAGTAAATATTAAAATATTTTTGTAATTAACAAAATAAATAATAAAGTGAAACTTAAAAAAAGAGCACATAAGTCAAAGTTCACACACTACTTAGTTTTTCCTTAAATCTCTATGTGACCAGATCAAGAATTGTAGTGTGATGGAGCACCTGGGTGGCTCAGTCGGTTGGGCATCCAAACTCGGTTCAGGTCATGATCCACGGTTTGTGGGTTTGGACCCCGCATCAGGCTCTGTGCTGATGGCTCAGAGCCTGGAGGCTGCTTCAGATTCTGTGACTCAGTCTCTCTCTGCCATTCCCCTGCTCACCCTGTCTCTGTCTCTCAGAAAGTGAATAAATGTTTAAAAAAAAATTTAAAAAAATAAGAATTATAGTGTGATGGAGGCAAAAGGTGGTCGTGTGACCTAAAATCAAATGTGTTCCTTGGTGACGTTCTCTGGCACATTCAGGAAATGTCCTCCAAAAGCACCCCATATGTTTATGAAGAGTTTACAAGACTGTGGAAAATGCTGACTTTACAACGATAAATAATAAAACAAGATCCAAAATTATATACGTTGTCCAATTTCAACAATGAATGGGAACAAGACTTAAAATGCAAAACTGTTATTGCCTGTCTTTATGTGTTAATACTACTCATGGTTTCTTCTTTCTACTTTTAGGGGATACTGGCTTTGTCTACCCAGCACTACTTTCCCTACGTCTAACAGACGTGACTTCCTATGGAGGAGGGCTCATGACCAGGCGAGGCCAATCACTGTACCATATCATGTTGGCCATAGCCATCATTCCAGGGATGAACATGTGCACCAAGCCATGGTTATTAAAACCCTTCCCTATTTTTCTAAGTGGATTGGCAAGGAAATTTTTCCTTTCCTCTCTGGCCATATGGCTGTAAGTATGTAAACCTACATCTGCCAAGGCCATGGATCCAGCCTTGTGGATCAGTAGGTCTGAAAGATAACTCAAAATTCAAAGAGAACAAGAGGAGAGGGGGCAAAGAATATGAATGAATAGGTCCTGAAGTTACATTCAAGTTTCTGAGTCTAGTCATTGAGCCCAGTTCAACTCATACCCTTTCTGTGGTTAATGCAATAGGTTTGCATGTGGTCAGGCAAATAAAGGTGTACTGGAGAAAATGCTTTCCCTCCAGAAATATTGTTTGGTAGAAGAATTCTATCATGCCTATTCACACTGATGGGACATAAGAGAAAAATAAGCACCACTACCACAACAACAACAGTAACAATAAATGAACAAGGGAGTTCAAAGAAGGTTCTTATTATTTCCAGTGATCAAGGAATGTTAGTTGGTGGTGTGGTATCTGAGTGGTGACAGAAAGGAATGAAGATATGGGTAAATCTACCGGGAAGAGCATTCTAGATAGAAGAAATCAGAGAGGCAGTGCAGATAGGAAAACAGGGAGAATTAGCTGGCATCCAGTCTTGCTGGTGTGCAGGACACAGTATGAGGGAAAATGCTGAGAAATAAAAATGGAAATAGTGGCTTGGGCCAGAACGTAGACATCCTTCAATGATTTTGAATTTGATTCAAGAAAGTTATAATTATACGATGTAACAGAGAGACCCCTGTTGCATTGTTACTGTCACACTTTATCTTCTGATAGCAACTAGAATGCGCCATGATCAAGTTTAACAAATTAGTCGGATTAGTGATCAATGCACTGATTTTTATGGCTTAATTCTCTATCAATGACATAAGAAATACAACTGTTCAAAATTTTATCTAACCATCCCCTTACAAAACATCAATTATCCCATTTTTCCCATTGCCCTTAAAACTTACAATTTTCCACTCCAAATCTTGCTTTTTTAAATTTGTTTATGTTGGCTTAAATAACTATTATGGAAATCCTTAACACATTGATTATGAATATCATACATAAACTTTACTTCAGTTTCATTATGTTCATGTACCTTCTGTAAACTTTATTTATAGATTATAGTTATTTTTCAAATTGAAGAATATTAATATGCTTTGTAGAAGAGTAACATATTATACCATTTTTACCATTTTATAGATAATTAACTCTCACAACAATTACATTTTACCCAGATCACGCAGTTAGCCTTTTATTCAGTAAGCTATTATCAGGTGGTGAGAATGAAAATAGAAAATTTATAGGTTCCTCCTTTGGAAAAAAAAAAAAAAACTATCTAACTGGAGTCAGGGCCAACATAAATGGTATAGAAAAGAGGAGGAATAGAAGAGAATGTCAATGATGATGACCAGGTCTTAAGAATACGAAGTCTTCAGGGCACTTGGGTGGCTCTGTCAGTTAAGCCTCCGACTTCGGCTCAGGTCATGATCTTGCAGCTTGTGAGTTCAAGCCCCGCGTTGGGCTCTGTGCTGATGGCTCAGAGCCTGGAGCCTGCTTCAGATTCTGTGTCTCCCTCTCTCTCTGCCCCTCCCCTGCTCTACTCTGTCTCTCTCTCTCTGTCTCTCAAAAATTAATAAACATTAAGAAAACTTTAAAAAATAAAGAATATGAAATCTTCATATAGGTGAGGGGAAGTAGGATGATCCATCTGGAGACCATAGACTGGGCAAAGGTAAGGAGGCAGGAGTGAGTGTGGCATTTTTGGGAGAAGGTTAGGAGTTACTTGAGATGAAGGTGATGGCTGTAAAGACAGACATGGGTCAGATCCTGAGGGATCATGAGTGCTAGACACAATGTGCTCTATACCAATGGCAGAAGGGCACTACGAAAGGACACGTGTTAGTTGAGGGAAATTAACTGGTGGTTGTGCAAGGTAATATTGAAACAGGAGAATAATGGAGCCAGGGAGATCAACTGGAAGTCTCTTATGGTAATGTAGACAGACACGAAGAAGACCTAGGTCAGGGTTACGGAAGGAGAAACAGGAATAACTTGTGAAAACCAGCTTAGGAGAAGGTCATCGGTATTCAGTTACCGACTGGAGAGGATGCAGCAGTGGGCAAAGTGGAAAGAACAGTGCAACAGAGAAGTGGAAAGGAATCTAAGCTGCAAGCCTGGCTAAGGAGAGGAAAACAGTCCCCGTGAGTTAAAGGATGAAGCCACAAAGGGAGAAATAAGGAATGACAGGTACTTTGAAATTTGGAGATTCTAGGTTGGAACTGTGAGAAAATCAAATAAAAATGGCCTTCTGAGAGTTGAAAATAAGAAGCTAGCATTTGAGGGAGAGGTCAGGATTCTATGTAGAAATTACCTAAATTTGATTTTTGAAAATCAGCTCTGTAGAGGTAGTAGCCAAAGAGAATACATGACCCTTAAAGAAAGGCAACAGGACAGAAACATCCAAGGTCAAGGCTGGTTACCCTATAAATTCAGTTGCCATGAATTTCTACCTGGTTTATTCCTATAAAACAGGCTTTCTCAGCCTGAACACTGTTGATATGTGAGGCTGGATAGTTCTCTGCTGTGGTGTCTACACTGTGTATTCCGAGATGTTCAGCAGCACCCCTGGCCTCCACCACTAGATACCAGTTAATACCCCCCACCTCAGCCATGACAACTAAACATATCTCCAGACATCACCCAAAATCCCCTGGGAGCCAAAACCACCTGGGATGAGAACCACCGTCCTAAAGAGTGGCCAGTCTCTGTAGGGACCTCTGAGAGGTCCCACTCAACCTTCTTCTATGTGAGCAAACTTGACATGTCACTTCAACTCCCTGAGCCGGTTTCATCAGCAAATAGGCACATATAATAATTGTCCCCACATCACATTGTTGGTGGTGAGGCTAGATTTTAACGATGCACATGAAGTGCCTGCATTGCATGAGTGTGCAGGAGTGGGGGCACCGTGCTGCTACAAATGGGAGACATCACCCACCCTGTGTCTCTCTGAGGTCAGTCCCCATTTATTTAGGCATGCAGAGAGGCCAGATGACTACCAACAAGGCAACAAATGCAGATTTTTCTTTAAATGGTACTTCATTCAATGCATAAGTTGGGCCACTAGAGGGTGCCTGGGTGACTCGGTTAAGTGTTGGACTGGACTCTTGATTTCCACCAGGGTCATGATCTCAACAGTTCATCAGTTCGAGCCCCGTGTTGGGCTCTGCGTTGACAGCACAGGGCCTGCTTTGGATCTTCTATCTCCCTCTCTCCACCACTCCCCTGCTGGTGTTCGTTCTCTCTCTCTCTTTTTCTCTTTCTCTCTCTCTCTCAAAAATAAACAAAAAAAATTAAAGTTGGGCCACTTGATAAATGGCTTCTGTTATTATATGTCGTTTTACACACTCGTCAGATGTTCCTAGAGTTCAAAAGGTCACAGGACCTGACAAATACTGTCTTCTGTGACATTAATAATAGTGAATTTTTAAGAACAAAGACTAAAGTGTGTGTGATTTAAAAGGCAAAGTCATAATAAACAGTCACTTTTTAGGAGCCCCTGGGTGGCTCAGTCGGTTAAGCGTCAGACTCTTGATTTCTACTTGAGTCATGATTTCATGGTTCCTGGGATCAAGCCCCTCATCCTGCTTGGGATTCTCTTTCTATCTCCACCCCTCTGCCACTCTTGTTCTCTGTCTCTCTCCCAAAATAAACAAACACTGAAAAAAAGAACAAAGACTAAAGTGTGTGTGATTTAAAAGGCAAAAGTCATAAACGTTCGCTTTTTAGATGAGTTAAAAATTTCGGCATCACCTGAAAAAGATTTTAACTTGTGTCTGCTACATGTCAGCTCAGCATTTCAGAAAATGGGAACAATACCGCTTGATAGATATGTGCTAGGCTCTGGGCCAGGGACTGTGCTAAGCCAGACTCTAAAGATCATGTCATGGCTTCTGCTCTCAGAACACAGGTCTCGGAAGGAGAGAGAGAAAGCCTGATACCATATAAGACCTCGGTACAAAGTGCATGGGAATGGAGGGGAGGGCAGGGTTTCGGCCTCCGCGGTGAAATCAAGGTTCATCTTCACAGGAGGGTAAAGTGAGCAGAGATGAAGCATGAACAGGAGTTGGCAGGATGATAAGTAACAGGCCACACTTTTCAGACAGAGGGAACACACAGAATACATAGTCACAGCCATAAGAGACCTGGACGTATGCAGAGAACTGTAATCATTTGTGTTGCTGAAGCATAAAATTCAAGGTGGGCAGTTGCAGGATTGACAATGGACTCAGGTAGGCAAGGGTTAGATTGTAAAGGGCCTTGGACATCAGGCAAAAACACCAAACTTTATCCTTCAGTCAATGGGGAGGCATTAAAAATTTTGGAGGCGTGCCTGGGTGGCTCAGTCGGTTAAGTGTCTGAATCTAGACTTTGGCTCAGGTCATGATCTCAGGGCTGTGGGATCTAGCCCCACATCATGTCCTGAAGCTGAAAGCACAGAGCCTCCTTGGGATTCTCTCTCCCCCTCTTTCTGCCCCTCCCCCACATGCACACGCACCCACACACGCGCTCTCTCTCAAAATAAATCAACACTTAAAGAAAAATTGGAAATCACTAATACATAGTCTAAGAAAGAATGTTTTAAAATCGATAATTAAATCACTAATGTTTAAAAGCGCTAATTTTGATTTGGTTTAGCATTAGAACTTCTCTTCTTCCTCTTCCTTTTCCTCTTTCTCTCCCTCCTCTCCCTTCTCCTCCTTCTTTACTCCTACTACTTTAAATCTCTCCAAGTAGAGAGCCAAAGCATAAGAGACTCTTAAAAACTGAGAACAAACTGAGGGTTGATGGGGGGAGGGAGGGAGGAGTGGGTGGGTGATGGGTAGTGAGGAAGGCACCTTTTGGGATGAGCACTGGGTGTTGTATGGAAACCAATTTGACAATAAATTTCATATGTTGAAAAAAATAAATAAATAAATCTCTCCAAGAAAGCATTAAAAGGCATTTTAAAGTATTGTATTTTTACATAACTTTATAAAATGCATGCCATAAATTAAAGGTAATTCAAAATTAAACAAGTACAGAAAATGAATGAATACTAAGAGGTGACTAAACACATTCCAGGTTAAAACATACACTGGAAGTAAAATTTTAATGTCAAATATGAACCTACTCCTTTCAGGGAGTAAGTGGGCCACACAAAGTGAGGTATTTCTGCATGATGCCACCAGAGGGAGCTCTAGTGTGGGATTCTGCACACAGCCTCCTCCTAGCTAGTGTGCCTGTGGGCCAGGAAACAATTCTTTTGCAAATCCCTTTGCCTGGCTTGTCTATTTTGATCAAAATACTTCAGTCTTGCAGAAATAATTTAGCTGATGCCAGAGTCTATTTAACACACAACAAGGTGGATCATTACTGACGTCTGGCCTTGATCCTGGAATCAAACTCTCAGTCCCTATTTCTAGCTCCTTCATATAGGAGACAACATTCAAATAAGCTTCAAGTAAGATAGATTGCTGGCTCAGCCTCCTTGTTCACCTCCATCCTGCATGTGTGAGGAGGGGAGTACCAGGAGAGGAAAGGAAAACAATGAAATAACAAACTATGGAAAGGATATTCTTATCCTAGACTTTCAATAGCTGATGAGGAGCCAGAGATTTAACTGGAGGATGGCTAAAAGCAACTGGAACCTAGAGAGAGGACACCACCCCAACCCATCTTGTCCACCTTAGATGGAACCAGGGGCTGAAATAAAGAGGGGATGGTGACCAGGAACTCCCCAAGGCCCACAGTTCTCTCTGGTTAGGAGTGTGAGGCTGAAGAGGATATAGGACTATGAACTGTTTAGCATTAAATATAAAAATAACAGTTGAGTGAACTACATTTAACAATAACTTTAGTGGAGAACATTTCACTGATTCTCAAAATGATTACATTTTACCCAGATCCCACAGTTAGACTTCCATTTCAGCTGAGATGACAAAATACAAATACATAAAATATTTAAACACAAAGGGAAAGCAGGTGATTTAGGGCCAACATACATGGCATAGAAAATAAAGAAGAATAAAAGAGAACGGATGAGGAAACCTCCAGGTTCAGTGCACAGAGACAGACACCTATAGGAAAAGATGGCTCAGGAAATACAGGGAAAATTAGACACAAGTCCTCCTCTGGAAGGGTTACCAGGACTTGAGATGAGGCATAAATTGAGGGAGAAATTATTTTAAGAGGTATTATTAGCAGATGGAAAAGTTTATTTTAAATCATTCTTTTTGGGATTTATCTTGGAGATGGATGAGACAACAGAAGGAATATTAATGGGAGGAGGCAACATGACTATATATGGGTTTGAGAACTTGGGATTTAGACTTGACCTGACTGAAAGTTCCCACCCAGCCCACAGCGCCTCAGTGACCTTGAGCGCATCACCTGATCTCCTTGGGCTTGTGCATCTGTGAAAGGGGGCTTCTCAAATCTATTGTGCAGAGTTGTTTAGAGATAATGAGATAATGTGTGAAGGGTACCCAGCAAGAGCAGGCACTGAATACATAGTACAGTTTAACTAACTTGTCACAATGATGCCAATAGTAGATGGGCCAACTCAAACTTGGGGACATGGAATTTTTATTCTTAAGTCTCAGCATCTGTGCTGGCGAGGATGTGGAGAAATGGGAACCCTCTTGCACTGCTGGTGGGAATGCAAACTGGTGCAGCCACTCTGGAAAACAGTGTGGAGGTTCCTCAAAAAATTAAAATAGAACTACCCTACAACACAGCAATAACACTACTAGGAATTTATCCAAGGGATACAGGAGTGCTGATGCATAGGGGCACATATACCCCGATGTTTATAGCAGCACTTTCAGCAACAGCCCAATTATGGAAAGAGCCTGAGTGCCCATCAAGTGATGAATGGATAAAGAAGATGTGGTTTATATATACAATGGAATACTATTTGGCAATGAGAAAGAATGAAATCTTGCCATTTTCAGCCACGTGGATGGAACTGGAAGGTATTATACTGAATAAAATCAGTCAGTCAGAGAAGGACAGATATCATATGTTTTCACTCATAGGTGGGTCTTGAGAAACTTTACAGAAGACCAAGGGGAAGGGGAAAAAATAGCTACAAACAGAGAGGGAGGGAAGCAAACCATAAGAGACTTAAATACAGAGAACAAACTGAGGGTGGATGGGGGGAGTGGGAGAGAAGGCAAAGTAGGTGATGGGCATTGAGGAGGGCACTTGTTGGGATGATCACTGGGTGTTGTATGTAAGCCAATTTGACAATAAATTATATTCATAAAAATTAAACATTAAAAAATTAAATAAAAATTAAAAAATTAAATGAAAAAAGTCTCAGCATCTGTAAAGAATAGAAACATAGATAATATTAGTTTACTTTCTACAGATATATGAAGTTCTTAGTAATATTAATGTTTTCATCTGTGTCCCAGGCTTCTTGTGGATACCCTAGCAGAATAAGGAGAGGATTCCAGAAGGAGGAAAGGATTTCCAGGCCAAGTAGCCTTTTAAGTTTATGTGTAGGTCCCTAACACTGTACCAAACCTATAGTAATGACAGTTATTGAACAAAAAAGAAATAGGAAAAAGTTAAAGTAGATGCTACCTTCAAAGGAAGATAAACATCTTCATAAATGAGAAAGAGGACAGAAACACAGAGTAGCAGGTAGGGCTGAAGCCAGGAAGCAGGCCAGGAGGCCACATCCCTACAGGCTGCACTTCCAGTATCCTGGCTCCTGGGGGTCTCACTGAGCCACAAGTTGAGCACCTGCTTTAAGCCTCAGTTCCCTCATCTTCAAAATGGGAATGATAAGAAGACTCACTCCTGGGGCTGCTATGATGATAACAAAGAAATGTGAGAACTTAGAAGCTGGCACAGAATACCTGTTCAGAAACGTTCTTATCAGTTATGGTTGTTGTTTTTCGACGTAGAGTTTGCACTAATCAAGTTGGAGGGAATCAAAGTGAAAACAGATCATGAAAATTATTGAAGAAACAACGTTTCTAGGTTGGTTTCCCATAGCTCTTTGAAGACCAAGAAGGAGAAGAAAAGAGAGGTCTAAACACAAGAGAATTATAGGTAGAAGTTCTACCTTGTCTTACTCAAAGGACTGATATTACCTCTTCAAAAATGAAAAAGAAAATGAAAGGTCTATAGTTCCAAATACAGACAGAATAGAACTTGAAGTATTTTCTTTTCAAAATAAAATAAAACGTAGAAAATTGGTGATTTTATAGGAACATTTCAGGGTATTTTACTTTAGGTTCACAAAGTGATTACACTGAGCAGTATGCATTTATATGACATGCAAAATTGTACTGCCTCAGCTAAAATTTCCTCTTTTTCTCTCATAAATGTGAGCATGCTGCATCAATTCTGTAAAGACTGTATATTACCTTAAAATGATGGGTATCCATAAAGTATAATAACCCTTCACTCTCCCTACTCTAGCCCATCAAATGCTAAAAAGACTGCAGAGTCCAATAAGAATAGTGACTTGGGTTCGCAGGACACTGACTGCCTCCCGGCACCCACATAAGCAAACCAACATGGTCTACTCCATGACCATGTGGCAGAGGTCATATTTCCCATCTGATAAACGTGACACAGAGGTAAATAAAATCTTCCCACAGTTAAATAGTCCGGAGCATCAGAAGGAATAAATTCTTTTTTTTTTTTTAATGTTTATTTTTGAGAGAGAGAGAGAGACAGAATCTGAAGCAGCCTTCAGGCTCCGAGCTGTCAGCACAGAGGCTGAGGCGGGGCTCAAACCCGCGAACTGTGAGATCATGACCTGAGGTGAAGTCGAACACTTAACTGACTGAGCCACCCAGGCGCCTTGGAATCAATTCTTAGACTTGATGTGGAGGACCACCAGGGACCAGGCTCCCCGCAGGTGACAGGTTCTATTCTATTTCCTGATTTCTCAGGGAGTACAAAACCTAGTGAAGTTTTCCTTTGTTTTCCCCTCCTGCTACTCTGCTAGGTTTCTTACTCTCCTCTCTTTGCTTTTTGTCTCTCTTCCCTGGTTTCTCAAAACAAAGGGCCATAGAAATTGCTGCAAAAGGGTATTTCTCTATCCCTACATTTCCATATAGGCTTTATCTGAACTTCCTTTAGGAACTGTATTTCCTGGAGAAAAAGGTCTCACTGCCTTTCCCTGGTTTGCAATAGACAGATGATGTTCCCTCAGACAGAATGTGCTCTCTTACACAAAGTCAGGGTTCTGGCTGGCCAGCTGTTCCTTCCCCTCTGTCTCACACTGCAGGAAGTATGCTGGGATACTAGAGCATGAGAGTTTCGTGAAGCTACCCTAATGTGAAAAAAATTCATTTCCAAACATTGCTACAATACCCAACAACTCTTCTCAATATCAAGGTTGAAAACACCTACACTAAGGTTGCCTGGGTGGCTCAGTTGGTTAAGCATCAGACTTCGGCTCAGGTCATGATCTCATGGTTCCCAAGTTGGAGCCCTACATCAGGCTCTTTGCTGTCAGCACAGAGGCTGCTTTGGATCCTCTGTCCCCCTCTCTCTCTCTCTGCCCCTCCTCTGCTCATGTGTGCTCTCTTTCTCTTTCTCTCTCTCTAAAAAATAAAGAAATATTAATACAATTTTACAAATACATCTACACTAGACCAAGATGCTCCCCAGAAACTCTACGACAAATGAACAAGCCAAGGCACTGAGGTTTGTACACAGTTATCAATCACTCCAATTATTTCCAATTAGGATAATACACTTACAAAAACAGGTGGGAAAAGTGAGTAATTTATTAAAAAGATACTAATTTTAAAAATTACTAATAAGCAATTTGTTAGAAAGATATGGAGAGAGCTAAATAGGAAGAAACTATAAATTCACAGAATAGAACCTACAGCATTATACATCAGCCACGTCTTCTTACACACACACACACACACACGAGCACACAGCATTCCAGGAAAATGTTTATGCATCTCTGCTTAATATGAACAGTTCCTGTTGTCTCTCCTTTCTTGTGTTTGCTCCTTGAAGATAAAATCTAATAAAAGATCCTGCACCATTCATATCACCACTGCCACTGGGGAACTCTCCTTGCTGTAGATGCAGGTTCCCTGGAGAAGTTTAGCCATGTCTGAATCATTCTTCAAGGACCTTAAAATAAAGGCTATATTTTTAAATGCACTTATGTAAATACCAAAACATCCACTGAATTCTCTCTACTGAGAGTCCCCACTTCTGAAGAGGGGTACCAATTAGCTTGAAGTTTAACTTCTCAGTAGTGAACAATATGTTACCACCTTTTTGCCATGCTGGCCCCAATAAGAAATGCCATGCTAATTCCACCTATAAACACCACATTTATTTAAAAGAAAGAAAGAAGGGGGGAGGGCAGGTGCTCATTTTCAGCCTTTTCACACATTAGGAAGGCACAGGCTTTCCATGGGACCTCTGGGTCCCACAGCTGCATAAAAGAAAGAATATATTCTCTGCCACTGCAAATTGACAAAGCTGTATGATGTGAGATAAATGTTATGAACTTTGAGTTAACCATGCAGAAATTATTTATAAGGGATCATGAAGTAGAAACTAATAAACTATATGCCATCCACTGAGAGCCAAGGAATTTGTATATGTGAAATAACCTGGGGTTAATTAAGTCCTCCTCCCTCCGCCTCCATCTGCAATGGGAAAATAATTGACAGGTGCAGGGAAAGAAGTTCTGAGTGCATTATCTGTGAGGAAAGTACAATGTTTGAGAACTGGGTGCTGGCTAGGACAGAGAGAAAGTGGGAATATTACTAATACAGATGGAGGTAGGACTTCCTTGAAGGTTCCAGAAGTGTCATGGACAAGATCCATCAAGATTCCCTCACTTCCAGGGTCACCCTGTACTGTGTCTCAGTGGGTATTTTATGCAACATTTCTCCAAAGTGGCCTTTCTCATCAACTCTAGCTTCATGCTCTTTGAGTAACTTCTGGCCACAAACTTGCCCAGATGCCTCTCCTCTAGAAAAACAGAATATGGTCCTAAAGGGACACTGTTCTCTGACTACTCTCACATTGGTGTTTTGTACAACAATGAACAAATAATACCTCCCACTGCTACCATAACATCTTAACAGAAATACACTTGTTCACCCACTCATCCATTCATTCTTTCATTCGAATATTTGAGCCTCTATATGCAAAATGCAGCTCTCGAAACATGTCTGTTTTGATGGCTGTCCGTTATGATTATGGATTTCCCATCCTGACACAAAAGAGTGTTGTACTCTATGGAAGTACATCAGGGATTGGCAAAACTTCTGTAAAGGGCCAGATGGCAAATATTTTCAGCTTTGTAGCCAGGAGATCTCTGTCACAACTATTCAGCTCTGCCATTGTAGTACGAAAGCAGCCACAGACAATAAGCATGTAAGCGAATGAGAGGGGCCTTATTCAAATAAAATTTTATTTACAAAAACAGACACTAGTTTAGATTTGCTCCACAGACCATAGTTTGCCAACATCAGCTCAAAACCATTAACAGTTCCTCAGCACTTACCAAATCAAATCCTAGGTCACCTTTCCTTTCCCAGTCTATCTATCCAAACTTCATTCTATCACTTCTCATAGTCTCCCTCTGAACTAACACAATATTTCAATGTGTTACATTCTTCCATTACTATACCTTGAACTCAGCCTAGAATGCCCTTTCTCCTCCTCTCTGCTTCCTCATATTTCTTCCAGGTAGCTTCTGTACATTTTGTGTGTGTGTGTGTGTGTGTGTGTGTGTGTGTGTGTGTACATGTGTGTGTATTCATAGCATCCAACATAGAACCTTGGGCACAAAAATTGAGCTGAATATATTAGAGAGCATACAAGGTAATGGCTGTGCTTAAGTAGAAAATAAAATGTTGAAATAACCATATTTAGGTGATTATATCATCATCATCATCATCATAACAAATGGAAGAGAGAAGCTCATTGTGCTGAAACAAAGACATCTGTACATCTCTAGTGGACACCAAATGTCCCCTGGAGATCTTATATAATTTTATATTAATTACCAATGAGATTACCATGCAGTGCCATGCAATTATCTATATTCGAAAAGGATCTTCAAAGGATAGAAAAGAAATATAGTATCTTGGGTCACTTAAAACTAGATTGGATAAAGGGCTTTTAAAATCTTGGACTAAGTAAATTTACACCCTCTGAAAAGTCAAAAATTAAGGAAAGCAAATGTGTGTGGCAAAGATCCTGAAGTAAGTGTTCGATGAAATGTGTACGAGACGACTTAACAAATTTGCCTTTAAATCCTGCAATCCCATTACACATGCAGGGAGGAGCGATAGAACCCTCCCATGAGGGTCTAAAAAGGGCCTCCAGCACAAGATGTAAATGATAATCAGTACTTCTGGCCTTCATGACTCAATTCCTCCCCCACTTGAACATTATGAATCACAGCTATTTTTTCAGTGGGCTTTCACCTTCCTCACTCAATGCAGACCCAGCTTGGACTCCCCACCATCAGCATGAGAGATACACAAAGAGATTAGTCAATAGAGGGAGAAAGAGCTGGATGAACCAAGGACTGACTAAAGATTGGTGCAATAAAAGAGAGAAGGGGAATGATTTTTTTAAAGCAATAAACCAATTCATCCACCTGCTCTTGCAAAGCAGAGGATCAATTATTCCAACAAAAGAAGACACAATGAGGATTGCAAGGAGAAAGCCAGTGAATGAATGAGCTCATCCAGGGTGTGGAAGGACTGAAATATACAGGCTGACCCAGGGAAGGAGAAAGATGACGCAAGTGGATAAGGAAGAAAAGGAAGGTGGGTGGCTAAGCAGGTGCCCACAATACTGGACAAATAGAAGTAATCAGGGATAGGGGCAGAATTATTTCCCTTCTAGAGAACTCTTTTATGATGCTGGACTGGTTGAGACACTGGAATTAGTATCAGAAGAGGCCACCTGCACCACTTCAGAGCACAGTCGTCCTTCTGATTGCCAAATGACAAAGAAAGCACAAGCAGGAGGCGACATTTTTCTTTGTCTTTATGCAGCTTCCTAAAGCCCAGCTGAATTCATAAGCAGCTGTGTGACTCCCTGTAAGCACACAGTGCATGTGGGAGCACGTGGGAGCACACTCACTCACGCAGGAGACTCTGGCATTGCTGAGTTACTGAAATGAAGCTGCATGTGTCAGAGTAGTCAAGAAAGTACAGAGATTATCACAGCTCCAGCCACAAAGTATAAACAATTATTAATGTCTAAGTCTTCTTAATGGGGCAAAAAGATTGATTTAAGACCAGGAAGTTCTATCAGCCTAACACATCAGCTGAATTATGTTCACTGGGTACAAAAATAAAAAATACAAAGCAGCCTTGATCACACTTCTGCCCCCACTCAGAAATCTTCACTGAAACCCCACTGCTTTCAGCATAGTGCCTAAATTCGCACGCACGTCATTCAGGACCTTCCACTGACTGACCTCAATCTAGGTTTTTAGCCATAAGCAGCTTGCACTTAGACCTGTACAAGTTGATTCTGACTCATGACCTTCTCTGTGATCTTATTCCCCTTCTTACTCATTTCTATCAGCCAAAATTGACTTATCCTCCAAAGATTCTGCTCAAATTCCACTTTGTCTTCGTAAATGTCCCCAGCTGAAAGTAATCTCTAGCTATCATTAGTACATTAAAGTTTTCCCAAACCCCAGTGGTTCTGACACTTCCATGTGCAGGAGACTCCCCAGAGGACTTTTAGAAACATAAATTGCTGGACCCCTATCTACAGAGTTCTATGTATTTCCAATACTCTCCAGTACAAGTTTATATTCAGTAGATGTGCAACGAATATGTCAAATTAAATGTATGTTTTCATGTTGCTGCATACATGTTTGTGTATACACATTCGTATTCATTCAACAATATTTATTGCTGACACATACATTTGAAATAGGCATATATAGGGTACAATATTTAAAGTATGAGCAGGTCTCTTAACCATGTCACATTTGGCAAGTGAAAGGGAAGTATGAATATGCTGCAATCCATTTTGCAAATGTGTTCTGCAGAAGAGCACCATTAAAATTCAATATGAATCTCTGTCTGAAGAGTGTCCATCTGTGTTCATTTGCGGTAAATGTAATGACTCTCTCATTCTGCCTGAATATTCAGTTAACCCATGCTATACAGAGCCTCTGCTTTGTGGCAAGGAAGCATGAGATTTTAATTTCTCATTCTATGGGTTTACAGTCGGCTCCCTGACATTACTCACATTCCAGATACTCAAAAATTCCTCAGCAGACCACCAATACCCACCAGTACTGCTTACGAATATAGATGCTAGAGTCATCCTGCCAGGCTTCAAATCCTGCCTCTGTCCATTTCTAGAGGATGACCTTGGACAAACTGTTTAACTGCTCTAAGCTTGAGTTACCTCATTACTGAAGTAAATAGGAACAATAATGAGATACTTGCTTCCTGATTATTATGAAGACACATATTGTTATGAAAAAGTAAGTGCAGTTGGCCCTTGAACAACATGGTTTTGAACTGCATGGATCAACTTCTACATGGATGCTTTTCAACAAGTATATTGGAAAACTTGGGGGTGAGGACTGGCAACAATTTGAAAAAACCTGCAGACAAGCTGCATAGCCTAAAAACACCAAGAAGAAGGAGAAGGAGGAGGAGGAGGAGGAGGAGGAGGAGGAGGAGAAGAAGAGGAGGAGGAGGAGGAGGAGAAGAAAAGAAAAAGTTTGCTACCATTGTAAGGGATAAATATTACATATAACATACAAAATATGTGTCAATCGACTATGTTATCAGTAAGGCTTCCTGTCAACAGTAGGGTCTTAGTAGTAATGTTTTGGGAGAGTCAAAAGTTGCATGTAGGTTTTTGACTGTCAGTGCCCCAACCCCCTTGCTGTTCAAGGGTCGACTGTACATGGAAAGTGTTTTACATGGCACAACCCAGAAGTCACCATTAGTGCTGTTGCATGAAACATTAATACACACAGGAAAACCTCCCAGAAGTTCCTACCGTTCTGTATCTTCTAGGGCCAAAAATCTTATTTCACCCAGTTGCCATCTGGAGTCACCATCACCTAAGCCAGACAAAACTAATAAATGTCAACGTTAATATTTAAATTTTTATGGTACATAAAAATGACCTATACTATTCGGGGTGCCTGCGTGGCTCAGTCAGTTAAGAGTCCAACTTCAGCTCAGGTCATGATCTCACAGCTGATGAGAGATCAAGCCCCATGTGGGGCTCTGTGCTGATGGCTCAGAGCCTGGAGATTGCTTCAGACTCTGTGTCGCCCTCTCTCTCTGCCCCTCGATGGTCATACTCTTTCTCTAATAAATAAAATAAAAACATTTTTTTTTAATTTTAAAAAATGACCTATACTACTCATTAGTACTGGTATCTTACTTTCAGCTATTTTGAGAACTGAAAGGGATAGTGACAACATTTGATTAGGGAGCACAGTGCTGCCTGAGTGGCTTCAATTACTACTTTACTGATATTTCCATTCAAATCCCATAGCCAGCACAAACAAACAACTCTCATTTCGCCCCCAAAACTCCCTAACCCCTAAGACTATGGGTGCCTAAAGATAATTTGGGCCTTTCTGCCTAGGAGACTAGATACCGCTTCATCCACGTTTCCTGACCCACTCTATTATCATCTGTAAGGTTTCAATAGTGTTAGGCCTATGTCCACATGAACGGCATCAAGTTTACAAGCATGTATTGCCTAAGAAGCTAAAAGCCTATGAAAATGCAGAGCTCATTTGTGATTTCAGCTACATTACAGCTGGATGTGAGCAGAGCTACATCAAGAAACAGGCATCGCTACACTTCTCCTGTTTAAAGAACTTCGCTCCATGAGAAACAAGCATTTGTTCCATGAAAAGGCAATTTAAAATTAAACCCTAACATAGGATGTGCGCATAAAGCTAAAATTGTAGGAAATAATCTGTACTGAGTTGGTTATTTGCAGTTTCTTATTGTAAACAGAACTGATACATACCAGGCAATGATATTTTTCATAATTCAATGCTTCCGGACTGGTTATAAAGACCATACTTCTGATAAGAAGTGAATTTTAAACTAAACCTCCACTGAACTTTGGTCCTCTTGTGTAATTTTATGTATTGTGTAGCTTACCCTGTTCCTTATTGATTTGATTCCTAGCCTGCCATAATCCATTACCACAAATTTGGTAAAACAACAGAAATTTATTCTCTCTCAGTTCTGAAGCCCAGAAGTCTGATATCAAGATGTCAGCAGAGCCACCTTCACTCTGAAGGCTCTAGGGGACACTCCAATCCTTGCCTCTTCCAACTTCTGATGCCACATTCCATGTGGATTAATGTCCACATTCAACCTCTGCTCGTGTGTGTCTGTGTCTTCTCCTCTTCCTGCCTTATTATATGAGGATGCTTTTCACTGGATTCAGGGCCCACCTAGATAATTCAGGATGATCTCATTTCAAAATCCGTAATTAATTACACCTGCAAGAATCTTTATTCCAAATAAAGTCACATTTATGGGTTCTGGCAAACATCTTTTGGGAGGGGCACCAATCAACCCCCTACACTTGGTGTATAGGTGTGTGTGTGTGTGTGTGTGTGTGTGCGCGCGCATGTGTATCTGTGTGTTTGTGTTTCATCTCCCTACTCTACTGTAGGCTCCTCGAAGTCCGATCAGGGATTTGTTTTCTGTATGTGATTCCATGCTTAGTACTCAGAGTACCAGCTCATATCAGGTGCTCATTAAATATGTGTTGACTGAATGAACATATAATTTTAGAATGTCATCACAACTCCTACAATGTAACAGCAAAATACTGTGAATATATTCAGAACTAGAGGGATAGCCATCCCCCAAACTTTCCAAAGTGCTAGCCACAGAGTGTGTCAGAAGCCAGGATACACTGGTGAGGTAAAGCAATGGAGGAGGAAGGAAGTAAGACCATGATCCTGGATTCAAATCACACATTAAGCACAATGCCTCTCTGAAAGCAAACTGCTCTCAGCAGCTCAATGGACGTTTGCAGAAAGCAGGCTCACAGAAGAAAACGCATTCTGACACTCCCAATGAAGAGATGAACAATGTAACTCTACAAGGATTTACAGAGAGTTAATCTTATTTATCCTTCCCCTCTGAACAAAATCTTTTGCTTGTCAGATTAAATATCATAAAAAATGAAATCAGTTATGCAAAAATAAGATTTTAAAAATGAAAAGATGAGTAAGTCTTCCTGTGTCTCTGTATATGAGTTAGATAATGAAAACTAATATTTTCATCATCCTTCACAGTTTTTAAGGTATTTTTATAGGCATGATTCCATCTGACATAACCAATAACTTTATGAAATCAGCCATCTTCCCTTACACATGGAAAGATACATGTTGAGAAACTGAGTTGTTTAAAGTCACACAAGTGAAAACAGGCATTCACTTGGATGTTTTTTTGCTGGTTCCAAATCTGGCGTGCATGCACACACATGCATGTGCATGCATATGTGTTTGTGATTCCTCTCTCCACTAATTTGCAGGCTCCCATAGGGATCTGTCTTATACATCAGTGATTCTACTAGGTATTTTATTAGGCCTGGTTGTATAGTTACATTATAAAATATTTTAATTTTTTTAATGTTTTATTTATTTTTGAGAGAGAGAGAGAAAGAGAGATAGCAGGGGAGGGGCAGAAAGAAAGGGAGACACAGAATCTGAACCAGGCTCCAGGCTCCGAGCTGTCAGCACAGAGCCCAACGTGGGGCTCGAACCCACAAACCGTGAGATCATGACCTGAGCTGAAGTTGGACGTTTGAATAACTGAGCCACCCAAGCAGCCATAAAAATATTTTATATATTTAATGTTCTTCATGAAAGAATGCCTGAGAATAACCTTGGAAAAACTTCATGGGTTCCAATAAATGGCACTATGTAAAAGAACATGTGGGTTGGGGAGGACGTAAGGAAAAGAGAAAAAGTAACGTATTGCTTATAAATTCTCTATGGCTTTAAAGACAAGAAAAAGTCATTTTTCTTGGAAATAGGAAAAATAATGTTCCAAAAATTTACTTTGAATTGTACTAAATGAAAATACTGTTTAGCATTTATTAACAAACTGTCTTATATTGATTCCCAAGTTGGTACCAACTATACAGACCAACAATAACTTTCTAAAGGACAGGGGTCATTTATTTTAGGAAACAGTTAATGTCCACATTTCACTCATGTACTCTCAAAATTAATGCTGGACACTCAGAATTCAAGAAATCACTATCAACTTAGAAACAGGACCAATTCTCTTGGTTGTTAGATTTTCCCCAGAAAAATCCCCTCTTGGGAACATGAACTCCCCTGCATCTGCCATTTTGTGGTAAAGCCATGAACCCTTTTTTCGCCTAAATTAAAGCCCAAAGTCCCTAAATAGAAAACTGAATGATGGCTATAATGTAAGCAGTTGGAATTCAGGCATAAATGGTGTTTCTGAAATGTCAGTGCCTAACTAGCTTAAAAGCATCTTTTTAAAGGACTCTAGGCTTCTTGGCCCTAGTCTGTATACTCCTGAGGGAAAAGATATGAGAGCCAGAACCATACCCAGCTGACCTCATGAATAAGTGCCCAGGAAGCCAAGGGCAAAAAGACGTTCACCCAATTCCAGGTGCTGTAGGCAAATAGCTCCCAGATGACACCGTAGGCAGAGCTCTCAGCCACCCCAGTGAGAAACCAGCCCCAATTCCCTCAAGACATGTAGACACAAAACAAGTTACTATTGTCACCCACTCTTCTTTCTCCCATGAGCTTCAATTAGCAAGAAGTTATAAATCCTTCTTTCCTCTTTGTGCAAGCCATCCCTTCCTTCTTTCCGGGCCCCATATAAGCCAAGAGTTGGCTGTAAACTTCGCTTTATTTTTTTTTAACTCATATTCTATGAGTCTGTGTAATTCCTGTGAATATCACTCATGGGGGTGGGGGTGGGGGTGGGATTTGTTCCTTATTATAGCTTTGGAATTAGAAAATTATCCTTTAAACAACACATGTTATTTTGCATGTTTGGGAAAAGAGAGCATATAACAGAACGCAATGGTACTTAACCTTCTTGAGGTCACAGGCCTCGAAAATCTTATTAAATATATGGACATATAACATAATGTCCATAACACAATATGCAATATTTAAGAGATCCTTGGAATTCCTATAACATATTCAGAAACTCTTTGAGGTTCTTGAAACTTGGGCACAAAAGCAGGCACCCATACACTCATCCTATATTTGGAAAAACTGCAAGTTCTATGTAATTCTCTCTTCCTAGAAAAAGTAAAATAAAATAAAAGTCCTTCACCTTCAATAACCTAAGCAAATGATCATCAACTGGAGTGGTTGAGTGCATAGGCATTGGGGTCAGGCTTTGCTCCCTTCTAAAATGGAGGCCTTTAGACAAGTACTGAATCTTGCTGAATGTAATTTCCCAGGTCTCTAAATATGTATGGTGAGACATATCTAATAGGGCTGATGTGAGGGTAAAAGAAAGAATATCTACAATGTGATTGGTGTAATGTCAAGCTCATAGTCACTAGTACTGATTAAATGGCCAGCACCATCATGATCATCATCACTATCAAAAAGAACACAGTTGGGACACAGGTAGGGCTATATAAATTCCATAAAGATATCAAGAGCCTTACAGGAAAACTTCTTGAAACCCTCTGAAGAACAAAACAAAACCAGACAATTCCCACCACTAAAGTGCTCAGTTTGCCACAACCCAGACCTTACGTTACATTATGAGTCACAGTATGAAAGGGCTTTCCTCACTAAGTGACAGCAGTTTCATGCATGCAGGACCCCATAGTTTGGGCCCCGAGGGCAGCATTCTGGATCGGATCTTCAAGAAGCAGGATCTTCACAGAAGCAGAGGTTAAAGATGGGATTACATGTAGTCTTCTTAGAGTGGCATATTCGTGTTTGACAGATGATTCTTTAGCCCTTCTTAAAACCGCTGAACATTTTAATGAAACCAACCATTCTGAAATGTTTCATACTTTACAGCTGTGTCCTTTTCTTTATTCTTGTTTTCATACGGCTTTTCCCCAAGATCAAATTTGTCTTTGATTCCCCATCATTTATCACAGTGTCTGGCAGAAAATAAAGCCTCTGAAAGTAATTGGGATCACAAAAAAGATACAAGGGAAGCAAGGAAAGGAGAAAGAAAGAGAGGATTAGGTAAGATGGTAGGGAGTGTTATGTTCAATTGACAACTCAAGGAATACTTAGTGAATA
This sequence comes from Panthera uncia, assembly GCF_023721935.1. Taxonomy (NCBI): domain Eukaryota; kingdom Metazoa; phylum Chordata; class Mammalia; order Carnivora; family Felidae; genus Panthera; species Panthera uncia. Next base: position 23,122,738 of record NW_026057582.1, read on the forward strand.
TCTAACATACGCTAAGCTCTGAGTCAGGCATGAGAGACACAATGATACATAAAAGAAAGTTCTTGTTCTAAATAAGCACTTAAGTTGAGCACATCTTTCTTTTTCTACTTCATTGTTCCTTTAACAGAAATTAATGAAGAGAGAATAATGGGAATAATTCTATTACAACTCTGTTGCAATAAGCATGTGGCAGGGATCATGCACTGCTCACCAAATATTTGTGCTCCCCTTTCATGGGGTTCAGTTGTTCAACTAAGCAACAGCTGTACTGTAGTTGTGATCATGTCAGCCAGAGGCTAGATTTCCCAGTTGCCTTTGCAACAAGGTAGGACCTTGTGACTAATTTCTGGCCAAAGAAATGTGACCAAAAGTGGTATTTGCCAATTCCAGATATGTCTGCCCGCTGAATTTTGATGCTTAGAACTACCTTGGAAGCCCCACGTTGACAACAAAAGAGCATCTGTCAGCTTTGTCTTGGGTAACTGTGGAACAGAACCTCACCTCCATTCCCCTGACCCTAACCTACTTGGACAACATGTGCGTAAAACTAACATTAAAACAAAACTTATTTTGAGTTAGTATGCTGAGATTTGGGTTTTTTTTTTCATACAGTTAATGTTTACTGTAGCTAATATAAGTTAGAAATCTAAATACGGTTTTCATGTAGCTTGAGACCCATTGTATGTGCATTCCTAGTAAGATCAAACTGTCTCAGCTGTCAAGTTTCTTCGCTCCTGAACACTGAATTATGTCAAGTCAGCACAGTGATGCTCTGTAGCACATGCTGACATGATGCTCTATTAAACTGCCAGTGACATCATAGAAATGTGGATACCTGGGTAGTGGACTGTTACAGCAATCACTGCAAGTGGTCCAAATAGGTGTGTGATTTCACAGTAATTACTTTATTGGGAGAGTAAAGCAGTCGTTACGCATTCAGTGCAGTTTGGTTGGGTACAATCATTTCAAAACACCTTGACTTTAACTTCATTTGTATAATTTAATCTAAGACTTTTTAATCAACACCACTTCTCGAGAACATGAAACTCTCTCCCTTACCATTTTTTGCTTTTGTTGCCTTATTACTGATAATAGTATTAATCAGTTCTTCTAAAAATAATAGCCACGCTTAGTGAAATGCCTTCTATGAGTCAAAACCTGGCTACGTACTTTTCACATATTTTATGTTTATATGATTTACATTTGCCAAACTTCCCATTGGGCCACATGTTGACCCTCTAAGATATACATATTGCCATCCTATAAATATGAAAAGTGGTATTAAGAAATGTGTTAATAGTTTGACCTAATACACACACCTAGTAAGTGGAGAAGCTAGAATTTGAACTCAATCTACCTGGCACTAAAGCCCAAGGCAGTTTTACTGTGCCAGGTGAATCCTAACTGAAATCCTAGCTGAAAGTAAATCCTAACTTAAAGTAATATTAAGCATATATCATCACGTTTGATCACTGGTAAATAATAATAGCAGCCAACATTTAATGAATTTTTGATGTTTCAGTTATTCTCCTATTACTTACTAATTTATAAATCCCCATAACAACTTTAGAAATAGATACTATCATCGTCCCCTTTCTACAGATAAGAAAATTGAGGCCCAGAGAGTTTCAGTGATTTGTCCAAGGTCACAGAGCTAGTTAGAGGTTAAGCTAGAATTCACATACAGGCAGTTTGTCTTAAAAGTCTGTTCCCCTGGGGCTCCTGGGTAGCTCAGTCAGTCAAGCATCTGACTCAGGTCATGATTTCATGGTTGATGAGTTCAAGCACTGCATCTGGCTCCATGCTGATAGTGCGGAGCCTGCTGGGGAATTCTCTCCCTGTCTCTCTGCCACTTCCCTGCTCGTGTTTTCTCTCTCTTAAAATAAGTAAACAAACTTAAAAAATAGTAACAAAAAAACTAAAAGTCAAAGAGCATGTTAATGTCTCTGAGTTAAAAAAAAATACATAAACTTGTTTTTGTTTTAGAATGACACAGCATATGAACAGAATCATTTCTGTCACCATGTAACAACAGCAAAAAAGCTTCCCTGAATCTAAAATTAATGGGAAAATAAACTGCCACAAATTCAACATGAATAGGTCAATAGTCTTAATAAGAAATCTGAACAGAATATATAGCAATCCCACCAATATTAGAAAAGTGAGCAGGGGTAGAAACATCTGTGACTTGGGCCTCAGGCAGGCATTTGGTGGGAGGGTTGCTACGACCTAATGGCATCAGGAGTGTCAAAAAACTTGGCAAGCCATATACCTACAAGATATTCTGCTGCTGGTAGTTTCTACCTATCTACACTGATGTTTATCTTTCATATCCCAGGAACAAAACCGAGCCCAATTTATTTTTTTAAATGTGCAGAAGTACCTGATTAATAAATGCTTTCTGATTGTGAAAGGCAGTGAATAAGAGAAAGCAGAGGTGGGTCATGGGTGACATGCAACAGAAAGGTTTGTACTGGGATTCAAACAGGGCTTTAAGAGCAATTAGAAATCATTAGAACAACATTCTTAAAATAACAATGTCATGACTAAATGGACTGGAGAAAATGTAAGTCCAGTTCTTATTGTAAAAGATTCATTGACATGACATGAAAAAAAAATAATGAAAGCAAACAAGATTTAATCATGGAACTATTCATCGGAGTGACTCAATGACACTTGACCATTACTAATCCAGCCTCTTTACACAGGGAGTATAAAGGACTAATCTCTCCTACTCTTAAGGGGTGCACCATATACTTATTAGGTATGAAAAGAATTCCTCCAAATCACTCAACAAATCCAGCAAGCTAAGTTCAGCCAAAGCTGAATTGAGACTAATGGATCTGGTATCAATAGCTCTGGGCAGGAGTAAAAACTCTGCATTTTCTGAGTGCGTGCTCTTGGGCAAGACACTTAACCTTTTTAATTCTCAGTTGAAATACGTAGGAAGTGGGTGGCTGTAACCCTAAGAAATGCAGAAACCATGTGGTTCAGTCTCTGAGCTGGGCCACATTCAAAAGTCCAGTCCAATAACCAGTAGAAATATTAAAAGTAATTACATTCCTCATTCAATTTCCTTAAAGGGTATTAAAAGTCACCCAATGCACAGTCTAGACAAACACTATTTTTTGCCTTCTGTTTTCACACCTTTTCTTTACTTCCCTCATACTCCTAAACTGCTATGGTGCCTTAACTCTTAAAACTGATGAGAAACTCCTACTTCTAGCCTGTGTGCTTTTTCTTCCTTCCCACTTCACTCATCTGCTCCTCACTCAATCATTGTTTGGCTTAACTTAGTCTCTCTTCCAGCCAGAAGGAATCCTTTCTCTTTAAAAAAGATGAAAAGTGGGGCGCCTGGGTGGCTCAGTAGGTTGAGCATCCAACTTCGGCTCAGGTCATGATATCACAGCTCATCAGTTCGAGCCCCACATCAGGCTCTGTGCTGACAGCTCGGAGCCTGGAGCCTGCTTCAGATTCTGTGTCTCCCTCTCTCTCTGCTCCTAACCCACTCGCATTCTGTCTCTGTCTCTCTCAAAAATAAATAAACATTTAAAAAAATTTAAAAAATGAAATAAAATAAAAAAGATGAAAACAGGGGGAATCGGGCTGGTGAGCTGGAATTAGAGAGGCATCCGTGAACACATTCACATTAGTATCTTTTGGATACATCACATGAGAATAATAATGCTTGCCTCAAAAAGGTTTTATGAACGTTAAAGGAATGTCTGTAAACTTTCTTGGAAGGAGAGTTTTCTGCTTGTGACAACATGCACCATACACGTGATAAATGCACGTCCCTATTACATGAAAAGTAGAATTGATATTCTGTTTGACCCTCTAGATTCACTCTGCACCCTACCCTGCTCTCTGAGATGCTCATCATTCTGGGTTGCATCAAATATGAGGCACTGACAAGAAGCCAGGAGTGAAAAACATGAGACGGAGGTATTAATACCCCTGTTTTCCTCTCATCCAGTATCCAGGTCGGTGGCACCTAGCATTTCTCTTATGAAGTTTGCAGATTCTGCTAGGAAGTCCTCCCCTATGTACAGCCCTACCTCACTCTCTCTTGGTTCTAGTAACTGTTCCCCCCCACCCCTGCCCCTTTCAGGCCTAAGGGAGGTAACAGCTGAAAGGGTGCTTTGTCATAACTTATTGGCTGCCCTGCCCACAGACCTGCCCTGCCCACATCATTGTAAATAGGTCAACTCTCATCATATTACCCTGTTTGAGTGTGTCACCAGTTTCCCTACCAGGACTCTGACCAATAAATGCAAAAGGGAAATCAGTTTGGGTGTTTTCCATCTATGAATTCTTTGACTCAGCGTGGAAAAAATTGGCACACAGATACTCTAAGCCTCATTTTCTTTGACTGTAAGCCCCCACAGCCATAAGAAAACAGAAGTCTAGAGGTGGTGTAGGTAGTAGGGGTGTGGGTTGAGGGGTGAGTAAGCAACGTGGAAAATTGAGCTACTTTAAGAAGATATATCCCTCATCTTTAAAATGTAACATTCTAGTGGCTTCCGCTGCTTCAGAGGCAACAACAAACTAGTCTTGGCTTGTATGACTAAAGAAAGTTTTCCTTTCACTCAAATTACCCACCAGACAGTACAATAACTGAGAAATTCCTTTTGTATCATATTGGCTGGCTCCATGTCTGTGTAGAATTGCTTATGATTCTTCAATTAAAACGTACATCCAGGAATTGTATTAAATCATTTTGTCTTGTTATGTGGAAATATTCTCTGAAGGTTACTTGTGCCCTCTGGACTTTTTAATAAGTGGAGAAAAGTAAGTTTAAGTGACATAGCTATGGTTTTCAAAACCCATTATCAGGGAAAGGAGATCAATGTATTTTTATATGTTTATTTTTAACTGAATGAGACGTGCCCAATTACTTGTGATTATGAAAAATAATTGAAAGCAAATCCCACCCAGCAGCTATGGAAGATTTTTTTTCTTTTTCTTTCTAACCAGAAAAATGATTTGCTGGACCTATTCTCAGTAGCTGAATTTAATCTCACTGGTGAGCAACGACCAAATTTAGGAATTAATAATGGATAGGAAAAGCGGTTAAGAATTCTTTACTGACCTTTCTTAACAAAGAAAGGTCTAAATGTTTATTCTGACAAGGCAAGTTTTGGTATTATTTCCTTACTATTACTTATTATTTATAAGCTGCAAGCTCTGAGGAATGGAACTGTTTTGTTATTAGACTGAATTCCTAGTGCCCACCACAGTACCTGGCACCTGGAACATGCTGAACATACATTTATTTATTGAATAACATAATGAAGGAAGGGTGAGTTAATTTCTAATTAATTTCAAATCCTAAAGGATTTGATCCTCCTGTTGAAGAGAGAAAATTGTAATTAAGTCTTCACTTGCTTCTATTATTTCCCTATAACTCATAGGACTTAGCATTACATATGGGATAATAAAAGCTTATTCATTGGTTAGTCAAACATTTGTTGAGCACTTACTATAAACAAGATACTGTATTACGCATTATAGGTGACAATGAGGGCAATTAGGCATGGATGCTTTCTTCTGAAGGTGCAGTAGCAGGAATGAAATATAAAGTACTGCCCTACAAGGAAGCACATTCTTTGAGTACTAAAGAAGACCAGCTGAAATGTAATGGAAGTGACCATGAAGGACAGCTGACATTTGTCTGGAGTTTGGGGAACTCAGGAAAGACTTCAGAGAAGAAGTGGCTTTTACACCTGGACCTTGAAGGAGTAACTAAATTTAAGCCTTCAAAGAATATCAATTACCAATACTCATTCAACACCATGGAGTTTGCAAATGAGCACTTTCACTACTTACCTTCATCTGATCCTCAAAGCATTCCACAGGGATAGGTATGATTGCCTCAATTTAAAAAATTTGTTAATGTTTATTCATTTTTTGTGGGAGACAGACAGACAGCATTGAGTGGGGGAGGGGCAGAGAGCGAGGGAAACTCAAAATCTGAAGCAGGCTCCAGGTTCTGAGCTGTCAGCACGGAGCCCTACATGGGGCTCAAACCCCAGAACTATGAGATCATGATCCGAGCTGAAGTTGGATGCTTAACTGACTGAGCCACCCAGGTGCCCCGATTGCCTCAATTTTAGAGACCATTAAATAACTTAAGAAAATTTAAGATATAAGTTTGTTCAATCCAGAAAGTTATCAAATGAATGAATCTCTCCTTCTAGGAGTTCTAGGATAGACAACACAAACTGTACTTGCAAACTTTGGATTTGAACCAAATATTCTGAATTCCAAGTGAAGAGAGATCTTTCAGCTACATCGCATTGTCCTCTTGGGGAGGATCTTGAGGTAGAAATATCCACAAATTGTATAGTAGGCCAGTGAGAAAACAATGATTTACTGAAGTTCAGTGCAGCAGCAATGAAAGTATGGTTTCTTACAATATAGCTCCCCTGGAGTGGCTGACAACAATAATAATAGCTAACATTTATTGAGTGCTTTTTATGTGGAATGCACTATGCAAATCCTTATGTGCATACTCTCTTTTAATCTACAAACAACCCCATGTGGTAGGTGCCATTATAAACCTATCTGTACAAATGAGAAACACTTGGCTCAGAATAATTAATAACTCGGGCCGAGTCACACATTTGTTAAGTGACTACCATTATTAACAACATTTTGGTAATGCAACCAAACCTTTAATTAAGAAGATGAGCAATTCACAGCCACTTCTTAATAAATTCTACACGTGAAGAAATGTTACCTGGCATCTAAGCCATTAGGGGTATTGCTGTGTCTAAATAGTCATCTACTTATTTCCATCTTCAACAAATTTGTTCTGCCATATGTAATCACTATGCAATATCCAAATATGTTGTCAATCTAATTAGGGGATTTCAGCTACCAATGCAAGAGATTAATAAGTCTGTAGATACATTAACTTGTATTGATTCACTGGAAAAGGAAATCTGCTTTCTTCCTTTATGTAGTTATAGTTCCTCAGGGCTAGCTTACCTCCTTTATATCCAGCCTGACATTCACACTTTCAAATTAAGTCCATGGCACCGAGGTTTTAAATTTTCCCCCTCTTTGCCTTTGAAGACTCCACTCCATGATAAAACCAAACACACCAATTACTTTGGCTTTGTTTTTGTTTTAAAAGATGTTTTGCTTTAGTCATTTGACATCTGAGCCTTTAACAAAGCCAGGCTTTGCTGATTTAATGTGATTTGGGTCAGAATCAACCCTGCAAAAGTAATTCATTCTTCTCTTAAGCAAAAGGAATGAATATTAGCTTAGAATGCAAAGAGTGCTGGACTGATTGGCTTAAGAAACGGGGTCCAAGCCTAGTGCTGCCAACTAGCCAACTAGCCAACTATGAGATGCTGGAGCAGTATCCCTACTTCTCTTCTCTACCTCAGTTGCCTCATCCATAAAATAATGGAAGGGGACTAGTTGTTCTCTACTGCTCTATAAAATATGAAATTCTACCATTCTAATGCACACAAACCCTTATGCACCTGCTCACTTACTCATTCTTTCTTTCTTTCTTTCTAAAGATACTTACTGAACGCCCTCAATGTTGCAAAAAGTAGAGGTAAATTTTTTTAAGCACATTCTCTTTTCACAAATATAACTGGGTTGAAAGACAGTGTTTTAGGAAAAACCTCACAGTATTTAGAATAAAGCACATTTAAAATTATTTATTTTGTTCTTTTATTGGGAAATGTTTTAAAATGGGCTGAGAAATGGTACTCAAGTGGAGAAATGTATCTTTAAAATAAAATCCTTAGCACAACCTCCCAAACTAGAGTCATATATATTCTATAATTTCTCATTTTATAGTCTAAGAAAAAATGAATAACTGACTTCCAAAATGTGTCTTTATTAATAGCAGTGTATGTTTTAAGTTTAAGAGCTATGGAGTATATTTAAAGTTGATGTAGCCTATATCCTAAAGGCCATTTTATACTATATTCAAGAAACTATCATGCTGTTATTTTTGTCTTTAGAGCAAGCTGCTACTTTAGCAATTAGCAGTCCATAAAAATGTGGGCAATTGGCTTCCTCCAGACTAATTAGCAAGTTTGCTGTGTTCCTGTCCCAGCTGGTCACGCTCTGTCTTTTAACTTAGCTCAGGCCTACTTGTTTTGCCAGTTCTAGAACCTTTTAAAGTTTGTCAGTAATGACAGATATCTCAATTGGCTTCTGACTTAAACTCTTCAGCAAAACAACTTAGCCAAGCTGGTGTAGCATTCTCAACTCTTGCTTCCCGTTCTCAACAGATGCCCAGGGAACTCCCTACCCTCTTCAAAACTCCTTAAGGATGTTCATGCAGCTCAGGAATTTCTCCATGACCCATCTCCCTGCTCCAATGCTCAAGTCTCTGCTCTCTGAAGTATGTCTCACGGTGTCATTTGTGGATTCTCATTCTTGGCCCTGGCACTCTAGTGTGACAGACTATCAGGCAGCTAGTTTTTCCACAAGGTGACTTTTCTTATATCATTCCCTTGAATCAAGCCACTCATCAATGACTTCTGGCATTTTCTTCCATCAAGCCCAGGCTCCTGATTTAGAGCCCCATACTTGACCCACGCCAAATCAGTTTGGGAACATGCCCCTGACAGTAAATGGATAGCTGGAGAGTGAGCAGCAGCATGGAACAAACAGGAAAAATGGAAATAAGGATGTGGTCCAGAGTCAAGACAGGTATTCTGCCAACTGAACAGATCAGGCTCAAAAGTGGATGTGATTCTAGGGGAAGGTAAAGATGGGAAAATGGGACCAGATGTGGTATATCTACAGTGAGGGTTGGTATGGAGTTTGGGGGTAGGGGTGTGGGATAGGAGAGTGGTGGCAAATGGAAGATTTGATGAAGAGGAGTAACATAAAAACTTGAAACTCAAGAAGCTGCAGAGGAAGAAGCCAACAGTAAACAAGGTTATTTTGCAAAAGAACCCTAAAAAGATACAGAATTGGAGGCATCACATATTTCTGAAAGCAGGGATGAGAGGTACGACTGAAAACAAGAGTACTGGTTGGAAGCCTATACAAGGATCAAATAGCCCTAAAGATACCCTCTCTATTACAGCAAGGAAATGCATGCACTCAGAGAATACAACTGAGGAGAGCTTTGGATTTTAGGACCCAGGCTCAGGCCTTGGCAGGGGTGTGGAGTCATAACGAAAATGGGAGGATTACATGTAAACTCGTACACTGACCCCTGAGAACAATCCACCTATCCTAAGCCCCTTTCCTCCTCTGATCTCAAGCACTGCTCACCCACCTATAGAAACAAAACATTCAACCACAGAGAAACCGAGTTATATCTAAGAAACTGAATTATTGGACAAACCAAATGACTTGAGAGAAAAGATCCACAGGCAATGACATTTTGGAAGGGTAATCCCTTGATAAAGTGGCTAGTTCCCTACCTATTTATGCTGTAGTAAATTTCATTAACTGATTAAAAAAAAACAACAACCCATAATTATACAGCTTCTAACTAATGTGTTAGACTTTTTATCATTGGGTGAAAACAAATGGCCACAATTTGCCAGAAATTGTAAGATAACCTCTAAGAGAACCATGAGAGCCAGGGACTAAGATAAATAGAAAAGAAAAAAAAAAGGAATAATTAAAAAAAGACACAGTGCAAGGAACAGAAAAACAATTTAAAAAATCTCATTCTTAAGATGCTAACAGAGATAACTTCTATTAAGAACCACAAACTAAATGCTATTAAAAGGAAAAAATAAAACACAAAGCTCTTAGGAAATAAAAATATACATTTATTTATGTATATTTGTTAGCAGAGATTCATTCAATAGAAGGACTACAAGATAAAATTGAGGATGTTTAGAAAATAACAAAATGTCTAAAATGGGCATTAATATATAAAATGTCATGAAACTTATACAAAAAAATTGTACTGTAAGTGCATAATTTAGAAATATGACAGTAAAATGAAAACAATTAAGAGTTGAAGGTGGTATCTCTGGATTGAGGTGGAGAAGGATCAGATCGGTATTTCTTCACCTTGTTATTTTCATTATAAACTTTGCAGGGATGTTTTCATATATTTGTGTGATAACTTGGTAAAAGAAATACAAAAATTTAATTGAAAAAAAGACAGTGGAGATTTAGTGGAACCCACCCACTACTCTGTACCTTGGGTGAGATAGTCAACAGATTATAAGTAAACAGAAGTAGCTTTTGTAGAGACAGCTTTCAGCTTAACATAGAGAACAGACCTGTGATATTATAATATAATAAAAAGTATATGTTTGATCTTTGAACCAAAGTATATAGATCTTTGAACTATATACCAAAAGTATATATTTGATCTTTGATCTCTTATAATTCCCTGAGGGAAGGGGTGAGAGAACACCTTTTGTTGTTTATAACAAACCCCTTTCAACCTGACTTTATGCTAACAAGTTGACTCCCTAAGGAAGGTTAGAACTTTCAGCCCCTCCCCTCCAGACCTCTGAGCCTATCACCAATGGCGAATGATTTAACCAATTGTGCCTAAGTAACAGAACCTCCCTAAAAACTCTAAGCAAGGACTCTGGAGAGCTTCCAGGCTGGTGAACAAACCAGCATGCTGGGATGGTGGTTCATCTGGATAGGGTATGGAATTGCTCTATTACCTTGCCCCATGTACCTTTCATCTAGCTGTTCATCTGTATCCTTTATTATATCCTTTATAATAAATCAGTAAATGTGTTTCCCTGAGTTCCATAAGCCATTATAGATGAAGAGAGGGTTGTGGAAACCCCTGATTTATAGTCAGTTGGTCAGAAGTGCAGATGACAAATTTGGACTTGCAACTAGCATCTGAAGAGGGGAGTGATCTTGTGGGACTGAGTCCTTTACCTGTAGGGTCTGCATCAACTCTAGGCAGTTAGTGTCAGAATTGAGTTAAATTATATGACACCCAGTCAGGGCCCATCAAGAATTGGAGAATTGCTTGGTGTGGAAAACCCCACACATCTAGTATCAGAAATATTGTAGAGAATACAGTTTTTCCTTTTTTAAATTTTTTAAAAAAATTTTAATGTTTATGTATATTCGAGAGAGAGAAAGAGACAGAGGGCAAGTGGGGAGGGACAGAGAGAAAGGGAGACAGAATCCGAAGCAGGCTCCAGGCTCTAAGCTGACAGCACAGAGCCCAACACGGGGCTTGAACTCAGAAACTATAAGATCATGACCTGAGCCAAAGTCGGATGCTCAACTGACTGAGCCACCCAGGTGCCCCCAGTTTTTCCTTTTAAGACCAAACTTAACAATGAAAAAGCCTGATAAGATAAGTAGAGGAACATATCACTGGATTAAATAGAGACTAGATGTCCATAAATCCACACCAAAATTTCTAATGGAGAGGAAGATTGGACTTTCAATTTCCAAAATTCCTCAATTCCATTTAGGGGAGTCTTGTTGACTGAGACACTTCCGTAATACTAAATATTCAAAGGGCATAAATCAATCCACACGATTCTTATTGAATGAAATAATATCACAAATTTTAAAATGGGCAAAGCAAAACATTTTAAAACCTCAAAAATTTTAATCTCTAAACTAAAGGCTTATATTTACCAAAGGAGATTTTCATTAGACATAAGAAAGACAAATATTTTGAAGATAAAACACATGAACAGGAAGACTGTGAATTTTACATCACATGATTATTTAAGAAAAGATGATCATCTTCCCCTCCCCCCCATCTAAGGGTAGAAACATAAGATAAAGGAGACATTAACTTATAGTGGCATTAGTTGATAGATTGCAAAGGATGTCCAGAATTTACTTACAGATGTGGAGAGAAAAATAAAAGATCCTTTTGTCTGCCTGTGTTCCAACATTGTGCATTTGTTTCTTTATTTGTGTCTCACACACAAATGGCCTAGATTTAAAACAGCCTGAGCCGGCAGATAATGGATCGAAATCAGAATTCTGAACCGAAAGCTAGATCACTGTCTTTCTCAACTGTTGCCAACCTCGTGGATTCAGATAACTTCAAAAAACATGACTCTGTCTACTTCACCAGCTAGTTGAAAATAAAACATTTCTCCCTAAAGGCATTTTGCCAAGTCATTGCAAACTGGTATGTCTACAGCAGTATTCTAATGCTAAGCCAAGGTCCTTTCTGGAATAAGGTAAGACAAGTAAGAGAGAGGGCAAGAATGAGAACAGAAGAGATTCACCATCTACATCAAAAGCAGTTACCACTTCAGCGTTACTCAAGAACACTCAAAACCTACTCCATTTTTTGGTTCACTCCAGTGGTCCTAGTTAGAAACTCTGAATACCTCTTTACCCTCGGTGGAATCAATCAGCAATTAAGTCCTGTCAACTCTTAAACCTTCTCCACGTTTCAGTGCCATCTAAATACTCCTAACTTACTGTCCCTGTTTCCAGCTTCTTCCCCCTCCTATTTTCCAAGTCTTTCTTATTTCCAGTACTGAAAAAGTTATGCTAGAAACTTTAATCTTTCTTAATCCCCGTTATTCCTCCCTACATGACAAGGTATATATACATTTCTTAGAAAACCACATGAGACACTTCCTCACATCGTCTTTACCCTTCCTTCCAGCCTCATGCTCCTCCACCTACCCATGCAAATCTATTTTTCAATCCGTTCTAAATTGTTTATGCAACAGGCAGAATACTGAGATAGGGCTTCAGATCTTGGCCCTGGTATGTATGCCCTGGAGTAATCCCCTCCTACCCCATGGAGTGAAGTCAGAACTGCACTTGCTTTTAGACAGTACCCACTTTGTGGCAAAGTGATAGAATACCATTACCATTATTATGTTATGGTATTTGGTAAAGGCAAAAGGATTTTGCAGGTAATAATTAAAATCCCTAACTAAAGACTGTGAGCTAATGGAAAGAAAAAATATCCTGCTTGGACCTGACCTAAGCAAGCTAGCCCTTTTTAAGAGGGCTTAAGCCTTCCTTGTAGGCAAAGACTTGAAGCAATAGACACACCCTCTCTTCACTGAAGGCCTTGAAGAAGCAAGCCACCATGAATACTACAGCAACAAGGAATAAATTATGCCAACAGCTTGAGAAAGCTTTAAAGCAGATTAACCTCCAGATGTAAATTACATCATTAACCTCCAGATGTAAATTAAGTCCAATGAATACCTTGATTTCAGCCTTAAAATCAAAGTGAGACCATGAGCAGAAAACCTAAGCAAGCTTACTTGGATTTGTGACCTATCTCAGAAACCTGAGATAATGAATGAATATTGTTTTAAGCCACTAAATTTGTGACAATTTGTTGCTCAGCAACAGAAAACTAATATACTATGCCATTTGATTTTATACCTCCTTGTCACTTCTACACTCGTTGCCCTAGCAACTATCTATTTATTCATGTTATTCCTGTGATCAGATCAACCAACATTTGTTGAGCAACTATTACATGCCAACCATTGTGCTTAGTGGGAACACAGGATAAATAAGATACAGTATGCAATGGTGTTCTAAAATCAGGGAAGTGCACCTGACCCAGTGGAGATCTGAGATGGGAAAATACGTCAACAACACAGGAGACAGGGAAATCAAATGATGTATACAGAATTTATCCTATCAGAGATGGTACAAAAAAGAGGAAAAGGCATGAAGGCACCAAACAGAGAGTAATGTTCTTGAAGTGACAATTCCACAGCATAAACACTATCAGGAGAGGACACTTAGAGGTGGGGAGAGTCCACACTGCAGAGAATCATGGTTTAGATGTTATCCTGTGAACAACGGAAGACCTCAAAGCTTAGGGGACATGTGCGAAAATGTAAGGTTCTAAATAGTCTGGTTGATGGTTTGGAGGGTGATATGCCTGCAAATGTGAGCACCAACAAGCCAGCCTATTTTAAACAGAGATGATGAGAACTCCATGCAGGTCAGTGATGAGTAAGAAGTACACAGAGCAGGGAAATGATTAGAAGTAAACTGGCAGGGGTGCCCAGGTGGCTCAGTCGGTTAAGCAGCCGACTTCAGCTCAGGTCACAATCTCGCGGTCCGTGAGTTCGAGCCCCGAGTCAGGCTCTGTGCTGACAGCTCAGAGCCTGGATCCTGTTTCAGATTCTGTGTCTCCCTCTCTCTCTGATCCTCCCCCATTCATGCTCTGTCTCTCTCTGTCTCAAAAATAAATAAAAAACGTTAAAAAAAATTAAAAAAAAAAAAAGAAGTAAACTGGCAAATCACCTGGTAACCGACTGGATACCTGAGAGGAAGAGAGAAGTGCCAGGTTTCTGGCTTTAGTGTTCAAATGTTTTCACAGTGCTTCCTCTGCCTCCCACCTAGTTCCAGAACCCTAGGCACTACCATCGACCCCTCCTCCACATTCATTTTACCATTTCAGTGTGTCACAATGATTCCTTTCTCCCTTCATCTTCCCCAAAGAATCTCAGACTCCTGTAACTAGATCTTTGGCTCTGATTGCCCTCAATCAAGCTATTCAACCAAATGCCTTTGTGATGCTAATGGAGTATGGGGATGCCCTTCCTTGCAAAGCTGTGTTTCAAGTACAAGTGCTCGTACAAGTGCTAACTCCCTCTAGCCATGCATTTTGCAACAGGGCTTGGCTGTACTTTCACTAATTTTTATGTTCTGTTAAGGACTTGCCTGTGTACAGAGTTTTAATGATAAAATCATGTAGGCCATCAACATAGTTTTCAGGTCAACTAAGATTCTGAAAACTTCCTTCTTTAGACCACCGGCAGCGGTCTCAGCATCCGGCTGAGAATGAGAAGAAAAGAAAGTACAATTGGTCAAGCTACTACTAAGCCTCAGATGCCGGGCTGGGATCGGAACTTGTCCTAAATTGCCTGGGGAAATTTATAAACAGTTTTGCCTAGCACTAAAAATAAAATCAGGACTGTGGCCCTTTGATCAATAAGAATCTCTAACACTGTCTATGAATACAGAATATTTTTTTTTAAAAAGATAGAATTCAAGATAGTGATAACAATTTGTCCAAAATCATAAAATAAGGAAGAAAAATCCATTTTCTACAGAGGCCAAAAATATACTACATTTGGAGCAAAGACATTTGTGTTCCAGGACTTTCTGACAATTTTCGGGACCTTTAGGTATTTACCTAAACCATATTGGGCTTTGGTTTTATTACTTGTAAAACAAGTGGTGAAAAGTCTAAGTCACTCCAACAGTTACTGTGGTAATAATAAAACCTTAGTACATGTGAAAGCACTTGAAAAAATAAAGGCCATGTATGCTTGTGAAGTGGTATGACTGTATTATTTGTTTTTATACTCCTGCATCTAGGAATTTGTGATGTCTAGAACATCGCTTAATATCTTTAATCATATAAGGATAACCAGTCCTGTGGGTTCTAGAAGGTATGATAGGTTAATCAATCAGCAAGAACACTATTTCATTAAGCAGCATTCCTTATGAGCTCTGTACTATTTTGCAGTCTAATCAAGAAAATGAATGTAGACTTCTTATGTTCCCCGCCAAGTGCTAAAAATGCTAAACTGTGTTCATTCATCATAAAATTACAATATGGCCCTGTCATTAGCGGGTTAAAGATAGCTTGTGTCACTGCTTCCAGATTTAATCAGACTTACTAATAATCATTTCTAAGCTCAAGGGTAATGATACATATTCTACACAAAATAATGCTGAATTTTCATTAATGCCTCAGGGATCAAATGATTATAGCTATCATGATTCTAATTTAGCATAATCAACACAAAATTATTTAGGGTTTGTTGGCACTTTTTCAGTGCGATGACTTTTTCACTGTGATGATGAAAAATGATTTTTTTCTCCCTTTTCTTTCCCCAGAACACCTTCCCCTTTGGAGTTATACTACCCTGGACACACAAGAACAACTGAATCTCAACTTTAAAGCCAGCACAGACTTAGAATTCTTAGGACATCCACAATCTAAACATCTGTATAACCAGAGAGGCTCTGAAATGCCATTACTCATTTTGAAAAACAGACCCGATTAGTTCCAATCTTTTGGTAATTTGACTATAAAACTGGTGATAAATTAGTTGCCATTTGGCTTTTTCGCCTCCCTGATTCTGACATTATGCACTCTCATTAAAGAGCAAGGGTCATTATGGACGTCACAATGGTAACATATTTGATAATATAACACTATAATGCTCTAGTTTAAGGGATCTGAAATTTCCCCATAGCCTAAGAAGTACTGTTCTAATTGACATCTCTCACTGAATGAATCAATGTTAGTTCTGTCCATAAAATAAAACCTCTGTGTATTGACTGTCTTACCTGCCTTATTATAAAGTGACATCTATAGCAGTTCCTGGGAAAAACTTAAATCCCTTTTGTTTAATTTCAAAGAACCCAATTTTAGAAGTATCCACTTTAATATACTTTAAACTGAAACTAATTTACTGGAGTTTTTGTTAAGAAAGAATGATTTTGAGAAAATCATAAAGTATAAATCTAGTTTGCTTCCAATAGATACTTTGATAGATATTTAAATTAAAAAGTTACTTTTATGAGCCATATTTACATTTCTAGAGGCTGTATTCTTTAAAAATGACTTACTAAAGTGGTTCATTTCTCTATGCATAGCCTGTGTCAGGCTGTCACATCTTATTCATCAGTATTCCTTATCTCTTACGCTTTTCAAAGTTCTGTGACTTTCAAACACATTGAACCTTCTTACTTTTACAACTTCACTATCAATCATTATTTTACTCATTATGTCAATATCACATTATCTGCCTACTGAATTTTAACAGCCATATTAAGAGAAATAGTAGTCTAATATATTCCAAATGTCACAATGATGGCACGGACAACAGATCAATTGTAATCAACTGGCTGATTGAGAGTTAAAAATGGTTTTTCATGAATCAGTAACCACTACCTTCCTGTCTCTCCCCAGAGCTCACAACATTTTAAGTTGCAACATTAAACCGGTGCTCTGTATGGAACTGCTACCAACTTGCTCACACCAAATGTCAAATACTCATAAGGAACAGAGGACTTTAAATTTTCCATATAGTTTAAGATCAAATAAAGCACAGAAACGGTAAGTTAATGATTGATGATGATGATGGTGATAATTCACTTTCATTTAATGCCTTCTAGATGTAAGTTTCTTACTAAACTTAAAGTATATACTACCTCATATAACCCTGATAGCAATCTTCAGTTTGAGTATGTTCTATTAGTTCAAGTTTATAAGTGAAAAAAAAAACAAAACCATAGATTCATAAACTGAAGATTTACTCAAGGTTTATTTTATTTATTCATCCAAGGCTAGGGGTTGTTAGATCTAAAACAGTAATTGGACTGTTTGATGCAAAAGCTCAGATTCTTAATCACTCTGGTTATGTCATTCTTCTTAAATTACAATGGATGAAATTACAGAATGATGTATAGGTGGGATACCGTGTAAAACCCTGTCCTTATCATTGACTGACAACATCAACCGAACTCTAAATGTATGATGAGTCTTCCTATTAGCAAGGAAGACAGCTTCCTAAAAGAGGCTAGAGGTATTTAGTAATGGCAGGTGTCCATCTTATTATGATAATAATTAAGTTAATTTACCAAATTCAAGGATACCCACAGGAAACCACTTATGTTTATGTTTTTTTCTATTTTCAACTAAATCCGAACTATCTTAAAGTTATTTGACAACATACACTTTACCAAGATTCACATTTTATATAAATATTCCATCAGTTAAAATATTCTTACACAATGCATTTATGATGATGATGGTGGTGAGAATAAAACAGAAAAAGGAGAAGAAAAAACAAAGGGGAAACAGAGGAGGAGAGGAACAGTAGTGGTACAAGGAGAAGGATATGGGAAAAGAGGAAAAGGAGAAAGACCATGCTTATTTTTTCAATTTTTATAAATGATTAAATGAATTAATGATTTAAAAGTAATTGTTTAAACCTATATTTTTATGGACTTAATTTTTTAAAATTACATCATAATTGAAGGTAAAATCAATTATCACGTTGTTTCAGGAGACTTATGAGCCAAGGTACTTTTGCAGGAGGCTCTGGGTATGAAGTTTAATTGATATGTGGTTAAACATGACTTGAATATACTAGTTTAAAAGGTAGGACGAGCAGGAGTCAGGATAATAATCTGCCATATATGGTTGCTGAGATCATTAAATTAATCAGAGCAAATAGTATGGGTGAACAAAGCTAGTAGATAGTAGCAGGTCAAACAAAGAGACTAACGGTGTTGAATCACCAGAAGATGTTCAGCCCCTTGGATAGTTATTTGGGGGCTAAGCTGATAACATTTTAAGTACAGACTTCTAACTTCAAAATCTCAGACTAACCCAGACTTTGTTTTCTTTCTGAAACCTTCTTTGGCTATTATGAAGACATAACCTGTTTTAAACCAGAATTAGTTCATATAAATTCAGGTAATCAGTTACTTTCCTTGTCAGACTGGAAGACACTGTCTTCTAGACTGACTTGGAGACCCATGGGGATGCCCATGGTTTTAACAGATCTGATGAGCCAAGTAAAACGCTTCATCATCTTGCATTTTGGTCAGGAGTTCAACTTTGGTTTGGGGCCCTTTATACAAATCACAAGTGTATTATTATCCAGAGAGGTGCATTAACAGTGATGTTCGTGAATTCAAATTTATAAACTTCTCCACCATAACAGAGATCATATACACCTTAATCCAGTTTTATAAGCAGATGTCAAAGGTGTTTTAGGCCTGCAAAATTATATTTTAACTACCTACATATCAGCAGGGGCCATCTATACTGACCAATTCCATTATTTTCTCCAGCTGCTTGTCTTATTTGTATTTGTTGAAAAAATGTATTTCTCAGTAAATATATGCTCAGAATCCTATGTTACATCCATTTTTGCATAGGCTTTCATAACAGGGAAAGTCTTATTCATCTTTGTATATGCAAAACCTAAGACTCTATTTGGCATATGGTAGGACATTGGTAAATGGTTGATGAACAGATGAAGTATTAAACAGGTAACCATTCTCTAAAATCAATAAGATTATATAAGTACAGATTAAAGAACAAATCAAGTCAAACATACAAGAGAAGTTAATTGTCATGCTTGATAATCTATCATTTATCCAAGTTCTACAATTCTAAAGAATCCCCTAGGGATGTACTGTTGGTATAGAACATTTTACTGACCTTAAGCTAAATTAACTGGTTCCTTAAAACTATGTGGACATTCACAAAGCTTTTATCACTAATAAATCTTCATCTGCAAATACCCATTCTCTAAACTTCTCTGGCCAATCTATTCTTCACATTTGCCAAACTTGTTCATACCTCACTAAGTGTGCTTTTGGTGTGTATACCTCAGCTTTAATCAATCCTCTTACATATATTCTCATGTCTGTCTACTTCTCATTCAGATTTAAGTTAAATGTCACCAACTAGAGTGTCTCCTTAAGTAGATAATATAAAATATTATTCCCACCCCATCCTGCTATCACATTGCTCTGTTTTATTTTCCTCATGGTGTTCATCACTAACTTAAACTACCCATTTAATGGCTTTAACTTGTTTATTGTTTCAACTAGAGTGCAAACTTTAGTTTGCCTGGAAAAAAGGACTTACCTGTTTTCTTAAGTATCTTCAATGCCTATAAGAGTGTCTCTCAAAAAATATTTATCAAATAAACCTACCCTATATTGGCTTTACAGACTGAAAAACAAGTCTAGCACCTAGAAGAAATGAGGAGATGGAAAGCTGGTTGAATTAAGAGGAAGTCTCAGTGAGACACTTGTTATTCATGAGAAAAACATAATACTAGGTTTTACGGATGACAGGCTGTAAGTACGTGTTTGAAAGTGCACGTTTGAAATAGAACTATCCTACAACCCAGCAGCTGCACTATGAGGTATTTATCCAAGGGATATAGGTATGCGGTTTTGAGGGGACACATGCACCCCAATGTTTATAGCAGCACTATCAACAATAGCCAAAGTATGGAAAGAGCCCAAATGTCCATTGATGGATGAATGGATAAAGAAGATGTGGTATATAATGGAATACTACGTGGCAATGAGAAAGAATGAAATATGGCCTTTTGTAGCAACGTGGATGGAACTGGAGAGTGTGATGCTAAGTGAAATAAGCCATACAGAAAAGACAGATACCATATGGTTTCACTCTTATGTGGATCCTGAGAAACTTAACAGAAACCCATGGGGGAGGGGAAGGGAAAAAAAAAAAAAAGAGGTTAGAGTGGGAGAGAGCCAAAGCATAAGAGACTGTTAAAAACTGAGAACAAACTGAGGGTTGATGGGGGGTGGGAGGGAGGGGAGGGTGGGTGATGGGTATTGAGGAGGGCACCTTTTGGGATGAGCACTGGGTGTTGTATGGAAACCAATTTGACAATAAATTTCATATATTAATAAAAAAAAAAGAACTAAAAAAAAAAAAGATGTGGTATATACATACAATGGAGTATTACTCGGTAATCAAAAAGGATGAAATCTTGCCATTTGCAACTACGTGGATGGAACTAGAGGGCATTATGCTAGGTGAAATTAGTCAGAGAAAGATAAATGTCATATGACTTCACTCATATGAGGACTTTAAGATACAAAACAGATGGACATAAGGGAAGGGAAGCAAAAATATCATAAAAACAGGGAGGGGGACAAAACATTAGAAACTCTTAAATATGGAGAACAAACAGAGGGTTGCTGGAGAGGTTGTAGGAGAGCGGATGGGCTAAAAGGGTAAGGGGCATTAAGGAATCTACTCCTGAAATCATTGTTGCACTATATGCTAACTTGGATGTAAATTAAAAAAATAAATTAAATTTTTTTAAAAAGTGCATGTTTGAAACAGAATTAAATTCAAAGACTGCTTCCTTAAGGCTAGACACACACATGCACACACACAAAGAACACTCAGATTGTTTCTTTATGACAACACAAGATCATACTCTTCTACTTACAACATAAGCATGACATAAGAAAGGCTTCTGAGAAATGGTAAGTCACTGCATCTGTTTTCTAAGTTTGTGTTATTTTGATGCTTATGTTAATGTTATCAAAACAACTCACAGCAAACTTTAAGAAGGCATGAAATCTGTTTGTTCTTCAAGAAGATTCAGCATGATTCCAAGAAAGAAAAAACAAAACCTTTGAAAGCTTCATTCAGTTAAGACCAAAAATTCTAATGCTTAAATATTCATCAGTATTTAGTGATACATAAGGCAACAAATATAAAGAGTATAAGGTTTCAGAATTCCTGGCATAAATCTGTTTGGTTTATGAAAATCAAGTCACAATAACGAAGCCTGTGCTTCTGTGATTCCATATAACCTATAAAGTAACTGGTGAAAGTTATATTCCATACGATATAACTCACATTTTCTATCTGAGTTATAATTCCCATTTATAATTACAGTTAATATAACTCTCAATTCTGCATTAGCTTTGTAGGAACTTATGCAAATGAGTAGGAACTAGTGACAAGATAATACCTGAAAATATACACAACACACATACATCATGATCACCTAGAACAAAGTCATCCACATAACAATTCAGAAAATGCTAACAGTGATGATGTTATGACCCAATTCCACTTCTCTCATGAAAAGACAGGTGTCATAATTGTCATAACCCAAAGTGACAATTCTAAGAGATTAGTGTGTAGGTGGTGGACAGAAGCTCCAAACTCTAAAATTTATCCCAACAAAATACTAGAAGATTGTGGTTAGGAAAAATATCTACTTGCCTCAACTACCAAATATATGGCAGTTAGTACATGGGAGATAGTTTTTCCTCAAGTTAAGGGTTATGGAAGGTAACAGATGTATAGAGTAGAAGTTAAGTGTGAATTTGAATCTTGACTCCACCATTTAACAGCTAGGGGGCACTGGCAAGTTACCTGATATCTTTCATTCCTCATGTGTATAATGGGGATAATAGCGATACCCACAAAATAGCTAATGAATAGTTTTAATGAGAATTAAATGTGACAATGCATGTAAAACAGTGCAATATTTTGCACATAAAACATTTACACATAAAATACTTTATACATAAAACAGTTTATAAATGTTAAATGCTTTACTAATCATATCGCTTGGCCCTGAGATTTTAATCTCAGAACTAGGAAGAGCATATTACTCCTGAGCATCCAACTGGATCGTACTTTCAAAGAGAAAGATACTAAGTACACACATTCTTTCCTATCAGAAAGTCTGAATTTTAAGATATTTCCCCCCCTGAATTTTAGGATCTTAATATTCATGTATGATTTTCAATGGCACCTGCTTCTCAGAGAATCTTTCCTGTCTCTTTCAGGACAAATGGGTTACTTAACTGATGATGGTAGGGGGCCAGAGTGAGAAAAGGAAACATGTCCGAAGTGACCCTGTATCTTCTTCACTCTGTCCACAGTTTACCGACCAAAGTATGTGGAAAAGGAAAGCAGTGGTAAACAGGTATTTACTGAATAATGATTGGGTGCTGACGCTATATCCATATACTTTGGGAGATAACATAGATAAGACAAGACCACAGTCCCCAAATAAGCTTATGATTTTGTTTTGGGGTAAGTACTAATATCAACAAATAAAGTGGTAGGCAGAGAAGTGCTATAAAGTGTGTGTGGGGAGATCAAGTGAGAAGTATTCCATTGTCTTCTTTCTGTCAACAACCTCAACCTAGCTAGAGGAGCTCAACCACACAGGGCTTCTATCAGGTAGATGTAGGTAAACTGTGGGCTCCCTATGCTTCATCAAAATGGAAAGTCTACAGAGCCACATTATGAATGGAAGAGATGGCAGCACATTATTATCAGCTTTTGGGTTTCCTTTACACTTTACAGACTTATATAAGCCAGATTTGATCTTCTGGATCATTCATGCTTTTGAAAAATGTAGAAAAATATACACATTTCTAAAAGAGCACCAAAGACATGAAACACTGAATACTTGGAACTACAAACTTTGAAGACCTTACTTAATAGGGAGAAAATAAGCTCACATATTTGACTTTAACTTTCCCCTCAGAACAAACATTTCAAATGCACTGGCTAAGGAGTCATGTGGAGGAGAATAAAGGCTCAATCATAAGCTAACAACAACAAAAGAAGTCCTCCAGAGACCTGAGTCAATCAAGAATTTAAATGTATGCAAAACCAGATATGAAATTCAAAGATCAAACGTCATAATGATAGAGAGTAGAATTCTCAAGGAATGGAAGCATTTATACACCCCAGATGAAGATGACCATGTACTCTATTAGTTTCACTGAAGTCCTACTGGTCTCAAGATTGTAAATGACCTAATAAAGGGAAACGTCGAGATTCCCACCCCCCAGACAACTTCTATCTCTGCCTTTCTCTTCAGAAGGGCCTCAGTTGCTCTGGTGAAGGTAGAATGTGATTCCAACATCTAGCCAACCAGGCTGAAACACCACCCCCACACATATTCCTTACCACCTACTGCCCCTGCCCCTTTACTCACTATCTGTATTCCCAACCCAGGGAAATACCTCATTGTCAGAGCTCCAGGTACACATGGAATGTTGAAAATGGTCACTAAAGTTTTAATCCCCTAGACAGGCGTTAGGGCCATGGTCAAAGGCTGCCCTGTCATTGACATCTGCTCTCCCACTTCCTCAGCTCAGACTTTATCAGCACCACTGGCCTGTCACAAGCCTTCTGTAGACGGATGTCCCATCCACTTCAAGGAGAAGGAAATGGATCCAGGGTATATACTCTTTACCACCAAGGGAGTCTACCTGTAAGCTAGTTTTCTGGTGTACTTACAGAAAACTTTCTTCACAAGTTTACGTTCTTTTCATAGCATTCTACCTCCTATCCACAAAATCCCAAGCCATCCAAAATAAAAAGTCTGAGTAGGAGAAACTAACTCAGAATCTTCGGAAAGCGTACTGCCTAAGATTTTGATTCTGTTTGTCCAGCCTCAAGAACCTCCACTATACTTTCCCCCTTGCATCGCTCCATCTACTCTTCTTGAGGGACTTCCGAGCCAGGGAGCTTTTAGTTTAATTCTTAGCTCTACCACTTACTAGTTGTAAGTGCTGAACAGAATATCTAACCTGTGAGTCTCAATGACTTCATCTGAAAAGAACAAGAGGAGGACTGCATATCTCACAGTGTTGTTGAGAGGATTAAATGAGCTAATGTATATAATCAAATAAGCAAGCAAAGGACTCTAACACTGTAGGTGCTCAAAAAAGGTTAATTTAATTTATTCATTGTTGGCATTCCAAACATAACTGTTAGATTGAATTGGACTAAATCCACCTCCCATTGAAATGCAGCCCATCCTGGGGAAGAAGCTAGCAGATGTTTTTGTTGATTAATTGACATGTTGCAGAGAGTTTCGTGAAATGATGAAAAGTAAAGCTAGGAAAGAGAGCTAAAATCACTTGCAGAAACTACCTACAGTAGAATAAGGTCCAAGAAATGATGACTAACCCAGTGGAAGCAAAGCATGTTCGACAAGGCTAAAGCATGTGTTATGGAAACTCAGGACAGGATGAGTGCCACTAAAAATTAGAAAGGCCAAATTTGGCTGATGACAGCTGCCAAGGATATATGACAACTAGGAAATAACAACAGAACACGTAATCAGAGGATGTTTGACCTTGGCTAAGTGGATTATTGCAACAGGTATAATTAAAGGCTGCCATATGGACTGTAGACTGTAGATAGCTACAAATCGGACTATGATTTCAGAAGCATCAAAAGGAATCTGCTGCCAAACAAATACCTTTCTCACCTGCAGCCTAAATGCTGAAATTATACTCTTAGACTGTATCACTGCTGCAATGCCTTAAGAATACTAATAATGAATTGTTTATTATGAAACAGCTTATTATACTATTTTCCTACATCAGACTTTTATATGGGGAACAACAGGTAATAAATGAGGACCTTGGGTTCTAGGGAGACAAGAGGGAAGGGTAGAAGTCAGGGTAGCGACAAAGCAAAGAAACAGATGTGAACCTGAGAAGCTGTAGGCTGGAAAGACAAACTGCCTGTCTCATTAGTAGGAGTTACTCTGGGAAATACATATTGCCAAAATTCCAGAGAATGAGTCAGTCCTCAGACATGGACTCATAGAAGGTATGTGTTAAAGTTACACGTGTTTTATAACATAACACTTTAAAAAATGACGACTGTTATAATTGCCAACAAATGTTGATCAGTCACCATACACTTGGCCCTTTACAAACTGCATTATATACACTATACCATTTATTCTTCACTAGTGCCCTATGAAATAGATGTGTTTTCATTTCCATTTTATTTTACTTTTATTTTAGAGAGGGAGGTGGCAGAGGGAGAGACAAAATCTTAAGCAGACTCCATGATCAGTGCAGGGCCTGACATTGGGTTCAATCCCATGACCCTGGGATCATGACCTGAGTTGAAATCAAGAGCCAGATGCTCAACCAACTGAGCCACCCAGACACCTCTTCATGCCCATTTAAATCTGAAAAACGCTCAGGTCTGAACGGATTAGGTCACTTCTCTGTAAAATGGCAGAGCCAGAACTATAAACTTCACCTCCATTTGACTTCAGAATCTCAGATTTTAATCACCACAACAGGCCAGATGTTATAACAAAGGAAACCAGACACATATGAACCCAAGATTCAGGTCTCTACAATGTCACAGACAACAGAATGAGAAGGTGGGTTCTTATGGAACCAAAGATTTCTCTTCCAGTATGATGATAACAACAAAAGTGCTTTCAGACACTTGACTTATAATCAGAATTTCTGCACTCAAAGATAAACTATCAGTATGGGCATTTAGGCCCACACTGTTAGAAGAGCAAGCTAATTTATAACCATAGTTAATTATAGAAACGTCACATGTTAAATAATGATACAACGGCAACAAGGATAATAAACTCTCCTCCACTAGGAAGAAACGGACTCATGCATTCAATTCCAGGCTTACTTTCTCAGAGTATTGGCATATTAACAATGATGAATGTGTAAGCAAAGAGGTATAAATCTGAGCGCAGAGACTTTGAACATCAACTACAAAGAGGTAAGATGATCAAATACTCTGCTTTTGCCAGATACCATTTCATATATTCACTATAATAGTCCATCATCTTCTCTGAGGCAATGAAGTTGTTCGAGTTCCTGTGCCTGCCCTGTTTCTTTCAGCTGCACCCAGCTGGAATATAATTTAATTTCAACATATAAAACAGGAATCTGTCCTTCAGTATCTTCCTACAAAATAAGAAATTGGGGTTTATTACTCTACCCATGTTTAAATATCACCCAAAAACTTCTATTTTTTTTCCTGATAACCAAATTTCTGGCCACTTCCCAGCCTCAAAGATGATTTTATAATTGATATCTGTACACCAAAATGGTAAGAGATTTAAAGTAAAATCTGCCTCCAATCTTCTTGTTGATACTAATCCTGTACAGTTTTCGAAGGAACATTCTGAGTTGTGATTTTGCTAAGGGCTAACATTTGTTCCCCATTTCCCTTGTTCCCTTCCATTTAGAGAGACCTCCCATCCGAGTAACACTCCTGGCCTCTCTCCCCAACTTGATTCAGATTGTTGACTGAGACGACTGGTAGAATCTGGGAGACAAACTCTCAGTGACGCCAACACACCTACAGAAAGCACACTCTCTGCTTTGATCCTTCTTGGAAGTTTGTAAGGGCAGGTCCCCAAAGAAGGAACTGTGTTTTAACTTTGTCTAATTCTAAAGTGCACCATTAACAAGAATGCTTGGGTCTAAGGCTGCTTAGGCTCTATAACACAGCCTTTTATAAGTGATGGACTCAAGCACTGGTGTCTGAAGACTGTACTACCTTGAAAGAGGCAAATGCGTGGATCTCTGCCCAGCTCCAAATTCAATGGCATCACATTGGCAGTGAGAATTTGACCAAGGTGGGAGTATTTACCTCACAGAAATCCATAAACACTAAAAATCATCTTCCTTCTTCCCAAAATGTTAAACAATTTACCAGTACATCACCAAATGGAAGACAAATCCTGATCGCCATCCATTTAACTCATGTGTTTTTCTCAACTGATAATGAACTTAGTAGGGAACACCATTTATTACACTGCCCCAGTCCCCAATAATTTCTAAAAGATTTTCTACTTCCTATTTCTCCCACTCATCAAGTTAACAAAAGGTTTTTTTAAAAGGGTCTCTGTCTAGTTTTTTATGTCTCGGCTCAAAAAGAGAACAAATACAAAACCTTGAAGAATGGTCAACTTGTAAAGCAAAATCTACTGTTCCTTAGTAACTTTTCTGGAAATTGTTCACAAAACTCGTTTCCTTGAATAAGTAAAATAGGAGAAGAATTTTAGTTTTCTTCACTTCCTCTCATTCTCTCCTGAAATATTTTATGTGATTTTTTAACTTTAATGTGTAGCTGCCTTTTTATATAAGGTTTGTTCACCCCTGAAAAATCGGAAGCTGCAATTGTAGCACATTCTACATGGCAGTGATAGCATTTGTCACATGACCTAAATGTGACCTCCTCCACCTGCAATTCTGATGGCTTCCCTGCTCAGTCTCCCACAGGGCTATAATCAGAAATTTTCATCACTTTATTTATAAAAGAACATATAACACTTTAATTAAAACAGCTACATGGAAACAGCCACTGGTATTAATAACATCCCGAAGCAACCTTAATTTTTTAAATTTTTTTCTAATGTTTATTTCTGAGAGAGAGAGAGAGAGAGAGAGAAGGAGGGAGAGGGAAAGAGAGACAGACAGACAGTGAGCAGGGGAGGGGCAGAGAGAGGGAGACAAAGAATCTGAATCAGGTTCCAGGCTCTGAGCTGCCAGCACAGAGCCCAACACAGGGCTCAAACCCACAAACCATGAGATCGTAACCTGAGCCAAAGTGGGACTCCCAACTGACTGAGCCACCCAGGCGTCCCAGTTCTGAAGCAACTTTAAAAGAAAAGCTTGACTGAAATGGATACAGGTGATACCTAATGTTTACCTTTCTTTATTAACTTTTGTTAAGAGAATACACCAAATCTTAATCTGTATGCAAATGTACTATGGTTAGTTTGACCCTCTGGGGTAACTTGAAATCACTAGAGACTTCATCATACACAGTGTCTTGGAGAGAATACTAAACGGGTAAACACCCGAGGTATTAGCCTAGCTTTGTCACTGAGAGACTACATAGCCTTGGCTGGGTTTTATAACTGTACTAGGCTTGTCCTCTCACCTTTAAAATTAGTCCACAAGGTTTCTAGGCCCTTTCTGTTTTGGAAAAACAGGAGTCCCTCTCTCTCTAAGGTCTCAGCGGTGGCCTACCACCTCTGTCTTAGCTACAGGCACGTTAATGTAACCTGCCACACATTGTTTGAGTTAATTAAAGGGAAGTCATTACATTTTGCCTTTTAAACCTTTCTGAGCTCCAAGTTCTTACCTCCCTTCTCCACATGTGGCACATAAAAAATACAGTGCTATGCTACAGGGCATCATTGTGCCTGTTCTCCCCTAAACCTCTGCTGTCAACATTTCTTCCCCACCCTTTGCTTCTCAAATAATTAGAATGGGGCGAAATGCACTTAAAGTCTGTGTTCCCTGAAAGCCTTCGCCCCCTTTCACACTCAGGATGAGATCTTTGTTCAGTTTTCTCAGAGCAACTTCAAAGAGCTGACATATTGGCTGAAGACCCTCTGCCTCTCTCCACCCCCTATCCCCCAATTCCACTCTTTCCCTTGACGCACTGGAGAGGAACAGCTTGAGATAGTTGTTTCAATTATAGGCTGCATTAATTAAAGTGACGGTGTTTTTTTTTTACATAGAACAGAACATTTTGAACCAAATTTAAGCATGGTTTTTTAACATAAAATGTAAACTTGTGTCATTACTATCCGCACATCTCAGTTAGGTTTCTGAGGGTCATCATGGATTTTTTTTTTCTTTTTAATGACAAAATCTCTAGGTTGGAGGGCCTCTGGGTACTGCCTCATCTAATCACCCATCTGATTTATAAATCTCTATAATTTCTCTGCCAACAGGTCCTTCAGCTTTTGATTATGCACGACAAGCAGCTGGAAACTCACCATCAGCATGAGAGGCAGCTTCAGGACAACTGAGACTTTCCCTGTACTCAGCTTCTACATGTTGGATCTAGACAATGTTTGCATATCTCTCAGTCTAAAGATACATTCTATTCTTATCCGAGTTTAACAGATGGGGGAAAATGGGCACAGAGAGACTATATAATTTGCCTAAGGACTCACACAAGTGTCAGACCTGAATTTGAACCTAGACTCACCCCTAAAGTCCAGAGGCTACACTTTCTAGCTTCATGATGAATACTGAAAATGTCCCATTGATTCAATTTATATTAAACCACTTATTTATGTAATTCATTTCTTATTCATTTTCCAAGTTTTCCCTGCATGTTATTATTTATCACTCTCTACTCTGTCTTGCTACTGACTTCAAGAACAAATCCATTCCTACTCCCTTGGCCTGTAAAATAAGAACATTCATCTCCATTTCCCTCACTTATTCTAATCCTACCCACCCTTCAACCGCTGGCTTAATGTCACCACCTGCAGGGACTCCTCCCAGCTACTTGTCAGCAAAGAAGTCTCTCTTCTCCAACTTCCTTTTGGCAATGGAAACAAATACCTTACTCACTCTTGCCAAATAATTACCTTTAATATCTGGATTCTCAGTTTGACTGCAATCTCACCTACAAAGTAACTGATAGTGCCCCTGTAGGCCTATAGCAAGAGTTCAACAGCTGAACAGCTTCAAAAGATGACTTAATACCTCACAGACTCTTCCCTTTATTTTTAAAATGTTTTATGGTGAAAGATGCTCCCATAACCTACTTGTAATCTGGAATACACAAATTATTCTGAAACCCATCCAACTAATGTTGACATTGCCTTCTCTACTTATTGGATGTGCTTCTGACTTAGTGGATGCGCTTCTGTAAGGCGACCACCAGAGGGCAGGCTTTCCTTTCTTTCCAAGGCTATCTAGCACCTGAACAAGAAGCCCTCAGAAACCTGGAAAATCTACTTTGCTCGAAAGCTTCTTTGTGACATTCCTTCATCCATACATCCAACCATCCATCCATCCATCCATCCATCCATCCATCCAACTATGCCACAATATGAAGCACCCAACATCCTAGTCTCCAGACAGGAGAAAATACCTGAACATGCTCCATCTTATACCTATTTGCCAAATTAGCAAGAATCCAAGAGCAAGAAGGAAGGGTGTGTGTGGGGACAGTAAACCAGTAATTCAAACCAAAACCCACATTTCCCCCTCCACATTCAGCATGGTAAATTCATATTGCAGTAGGGCTAAGCAGTGGGTAATGTCTCAAATTCTTTTAGCCAGAGAGGCTGGGGATATTAATATCTCTTATTCACTGCAATGCCCCAAATATCTTGAGAACCAGATTTCCTTTCCCATGTAAAAAGACAGCTGACCATAGTTCTTTCCTAAATCCTCTGACAGCTTTACAAGTAGGGTGGTGAGTGACCTTTCTTTCTTTGAAAAAGTGTATATAAATGTGCCTATTCATAGAAATCTGACAGAGCTGACACCTGGTTCTCCAAAAATGTAGCTTCACTCTAAGCATATTCCACTGACATTTATAGAATATGATTATTTTTGATAGTGGGGAACAAAGGGGAAAGAGTAATCAGAATTGTAAAGCACACTTTATATCCAAAATTTCCTGCACTATGAAGTCAATCACTATTTTCAGGATGAACTTTCTACTCAAATGCACAGCTTCGTTCCTTTCTTTTCCTGGGAAGAAATAATTTTGCCTTTCCCTAGTGAACCTCATTTCTATTCCTCCACACTAGTTCACTAGACTTTCCTCCTCCCACCACCCCCCCTCCCAGACCTTCTGATGCTCATGTCCAGACAGCCACACAAAGCTAATGGTTCTCTGAGAAAAGACAAAGTGCTTTTTGAACAGCACACAGGCCTTCTCTCTTAAGTGCTGGGGAAAGGCTATCAAATTCTAGGCAAGATGCAATTCAAGTAAAATTTGACATGTTGAAAGTTAATGACTTTATTATGCTTCATGGTTTATAATTCAGTCATAAGCCATGGCAGGTTGGGCACATTTTTTTTCAGACAGTTAAGAATTAGAAGGACTAAACGCTGTCAGCTTTACCAGATGGTCATTAACTGGAAATGTGTTGTTTAAACAAGATACACTCAAGGGGAAAAAGGCTCTCATACAGTTTCATTTGCCATGAACCTCTCCATACCTACCTTTAAAGCAGAGGTGAGAGATGCAGAGAAGGAAAGGTGTGCTGAAAGAAACTGATTACCTTACCTATTTTTCAGCTGCCCTCAACAACGATGAGGTGGCCACCTGTGCACTGTGTGGATTCAATTACATCAGACATGAAATAACTGTGTATCAACAGCACATAAACTCATTTCCACATGCAGTAGGCTTCACAACATGCCATAAACTTGAGACCAAAAAGGGGAGAAGTAACCAGGCACAGTAGTTCAGGGAGGCAAACCTGGAAAAGTAGGGATTAAGCAAGGACAGGAAACAGTACAGGGAACGTGAAGGAGAGAGTGGGGAGGCTGGTGACAAAAGTCTGAGAGTAGCAAGGGACCCTTTGAGAATCAACTAAATTCATGGTATCTACTTCCACTGACCATACGAGGTTTCATCTTCACTGTAACATGTTCAGAGGATGCTAACCAGGGCCTGAGATCCCCTCAGAGTCATTGGGAATCTCAACACTTGGGTTTAATGACACATCAGAGAACCCAGATTAGGAGATAGGTAAGATAAATGAATTCATGGAAGGATTGCATCTTATAACCACCTGTTTATGAGCAAAACCCAGTCATAAAAGCAGCTGTAAGCAGAAAACACAGCAACATTATTTTGTCCTTTTGACATACATTATGGTATTTAAATCCCGTAACAGCAGCAGAGATTGTAAAGAACTGATTGTAATTGTCATAATTAACCGTATGCACTTCTCCACTACATTGTACAGCTTCGCTACTGGCAGACCTGATCAGGTATAAAAGAAAACAGAGCTCGTGAAATCCCAGGAGATGGAGGAAACGACCCTTATCTGATTCTTCTCATTCTAAATTACTGTGGGTAGAGGCAAGATAATTCCCCAGCCATTTAAAATATGGAAAACATTCATAGAGAGGACACAACTGGCATCTAAAATCATACTAGCTTTGTTTTTTGTGTGTATGTGTTTTGTTTTTGTTTTTGTTTTTCACCATTTTGGATGTGATTTGGAAGAGGGGTTATAAAAGAATGGAAACGACAAGCAGATAAGATGTTTATGAGTACTAAAGCAGATGTTCTTGTAGTCATTTCTTGGTAGATGTAAAATGACTGTATGAAAGAAAGCAGCCATGTTTTAAAGAAATAAACTTACCTGGAAACTCTGAAGGCCTCTGAAGGGTTGGTTGAGTGAAAACAAAAATCTCAGTTATTTATGTGTGTGTGTGCGCACACAAGCACACACGCACACACTCGTATGCACACACACACACACCCAACATGCTCATACTCTCCTGGAAAATCTAGCTTTAATATCTTTATTATTTTCCTTTTAACAACCTAAAGTAAGCCAGAAAAGGAAGACATAAAATAATAACGGTTTTTAGATGGAAGAAAGGAGACAGGATAGTGATAGAAGTAAGATATAGAGTGTGAGTTTTTAAATTTAGGAGTTAATATTTGGAAGTGTGTAAGTTCATGGAATGTTAGAGCTGGGAGACACCTAGACAGCAACACATCCCGTTACTCTGCCTCCTGCCTATTCTAATTGTCACATACACATCAACTTTATAGTTCACTGAATGAAATCTACTACACATTCACGGTCAACAATCTTCCCATAAGCAAGAAGAAAGAGCAAAAGACGGGGGGTGGGGGGGGGGAAAGTATATGAGTTGGAAAAAGAGAAAATGAAACAAGAAGATACAGAAAAAGTGTGACTCTGCAAAAGTTAAAATTATCAACTATATTAATTTACAGGGGAAAACATTAAAATGTTAATTTTAAAAAATCCTAGAAGAGAACACAGGCAGTAATTTCTCTGACATTGGCCACAGCAACATTTTTCTAGATATGCCTGAGGCAAGTGAAACAAAAGCAAAAATGAACTATTGGGACTGCATCAAATACAAAGCTTCTTCATAGCAAAGGAAGCAACCAGCAAACCAAAAGACAACCTACTGAATGGGAGAAGATATTTGCAAACAACATATCTGATAACAGGTTAGTATCCAAAATATATACAGAACTGATAAAACTCAACACCAAAAAAAAAAAAAAACCCTAAATAATCCAATTTGAAAATGGGCAGAAGACATGAACAGACATTTCTCCAAAGAAAACATTCTGATGGCCAACAGACACATGAAACACTGCACATCACTCAACATCAGAGAAATGCAAATCAAAACCACAAAAGGTATCACTTCACACCTATCAGAATGGCTAAAATCAACACCTCAAGAAACAATAAATGTTGGTGAGGATATAGTGAAAATGGATATGGAACCCTCTTGCACTGTTGGTTGGAATGCAAACTGGTACAGCCACTGTGGAAAACAGTATGGAGATTCCACAAAAAAATTACAAACAAAATTACCATATGACCCAGTCATTCCACTACTGGGTATTTACCCAAAGAAGATAAAAACACTCACTCAAAAAGGTAAATGCATCCTTATGTTTATTGCAACATTATTTACGATAGCCAAATTTTGGAAGCAAAGTGTCCATCGACAGATGAATGGATAGAGAAGGTCTCATATATAATATCAACATATATGTATACATATCAACATACATACACACACATATATACACACACAACATGGATGGGTCTAGAGAGTATAACAAGAGAAATAGTCAGAGAAAGACAAATACCATATGATTTCATTCATAGGTGGAATTTAAGAAACAAAATGAATGAATTTAGAAAAAAAGAGACAAACCAATGAAACAGACTCTTTACTATAAAGGACAGGTTGATAGTTACCAAAGGGGAGTGTATGGGAAGGATAGGTGACATAATTGAAGGGGATTAAGAGTACACTTATCATGATGAGCACTGAGTAATGTACAGAACTGGTGAATCACTATATTGTACACCTGAAACTAATATAATACTGTTACGTGAACTATCCTGGAATTAAAATTTAAAAATTAAAAAAGTAATGCCAATAAGAAAAAGGTTAAATTTTTAAAAGCACCTTGACTTTAATTATGCTATTCATATCTGTGAATGTTGGCAACACTTCTTGAGTTACTCCTAATTCAGAGAGACAGAGCTATTCCAAATCACAAACAACTCAAATCTATACCACGTATTAGGACAAAACTTGGATATTACATTTGCAGTAATATTTTTTTGATGAGTGTTTTTACTTCCAGAGATAAAAATTATAGTTTAGTTAAGAAAGAATCTGGAATATGAATCTTGAAGTACATAACTCAAAGACGAATTCTATAAAACGTAGGTGATAAATTCTATACTACCTTTACTTTCACTCAGCAAAGATAGTTGCAACTGATTTTTTTGCAGCCTTGTGGCAACAAGACATCAATGGTTCATTACTCCAACTATCACTCATTATTATTTAAAGAATCTGGCATTACATAGTAATATGTTAAAAGATGCTAGTAGGTAGGAAGCAGCAGAAAGCAGAGACAAAGAAATTATTAGTAAATGAGGCATGGCCAACATATAATGGTTATCTGAATATAAAACCATCTTGTGGTTGCTCAATAATATTTCTTCAACCAAATCATAAATCTTTAACAAATTCTTGACCAAATATAGGCAGGCTTACCCTTTTCTTTTAAGTTAAGTAGTTTAAAATCTGCTCTAGCCTCTGAGTGCCTAGAACCATGGCAACTACTTCTGATAAGAAATGAGTTGGGTAACATCATATATATTTTACCTCTTTTATTTCTCATTATAACAATGTAAATTGGGCATTGTTTTTCTCATTTTACAGATGAAAAACCTGAATTTTAGATAGGATAACTTGCCCCACAGTGAGTCAAAAATCAAGGACTGGGGCTCTTGGGTGACTCCATCAGTTAAGCTTCCAGCTCTTGATTTTGGGTCAGGTCATCAGGTCATGGTCTCACAATTTGTGAGTCCAAGACCTGAGTCTCAGTGCTCTGTGCTAATAGCTTGAAGCTTGCTCGGGATTCTCTGTCTCCCTCTCTCTGCCCCTCCCCTGCTCATGTGTGCGCGCTCTCTCTCTCTCTCTCTCTCTCTCTCTCACACACACACACACACACACACACACACACTTTAAAAAATAAAACAAGGACTGGAACCCAAGTATAGTGAATAGAATGGCCACCCGCAAAAAGATATCCACATTCTAATCCCCACAGCCTGTAAATATCAACTTATATGACAAAAGAGTATCACTTTATATATTTTTAATGTAATTAGGTTAAGCATCTTGAGAGGAGGAATTTATCCTGGATTGGCCGAGTTCCAAATGCAATTATATGTATCCGTTTACATGAGACACAAAGAGGAACAGACACACACAGTGCCGAAGGCTGTGTGAAGGTGGAGGCAGAGACAGGAGTTGATGCAGCCATAAGCCAAAGGATGCTGCCAGCCACCAGAAGCCGGAAGAAGCAAGGAATGGAAACTCCACTGCTTTGTGGGAAGCATGACCTTGTCAGTACCTGACTTCAGACTTATGGCCCCCAGAAATGTGAAAGAATAAATATGTGTTCTTATAAGCCACCCAGTTCTTAGTAATTTGCATGGCAGCCACAGGTCTCCTGGCATCCTTGCTGCAAAACCATTCAAGTTTCCTGACCTGAGATTGCCAGGTTGCAGGACGCAGAACACGATACTACTCTACACTTTTCTTAGGTCAAGAAAAACATAGGATCAGCCCTAAAAGACTTAAAATCTAGATTCTTAGACTATATATGAATTATTATTCTTGATATTTGATCCAAAATGTTTCAATTAATTCTAAAGAAAATCAGTAAGAGCAGAAGATCCTGATTTCATAGCAGTGTCTCCCTTCTTTACAGAGGTGAATGGGATTACTTAAGAACAGAAGATAAATGAAATGTCCCTTCACTGGCTGCTCCCACTGAGTTAATTTTGACACTGATCTTTTTATATTCTTAGCATTAAATGTGTAGGAGTGTGGGTAGATTTGGCTTAAAAAGATTTTAAGATTCTTTCTAGCTCTAAGAGTCTCTATAATTATGTTTCTGTTTCTCAATAAATATTTGTTGAATGAATAAAAGAACAAATCAATGCATGAATATGTTGCTATGCATGGAGCCAAGATAATCAAGCCCCATTGTATCTCAATATCAAATATTTAAACCAAAAAGAATGAACATCTTACCAAAATATCGCTCTCCAGGACAATGACAAGAACAGACTATAAATGATCAGATTAAAGGGAGTAAACAACTACCTCTATGGTAATAATACAGCTCAACTCCCTGGGATGAATTCTTATAGGAAGCTCATGAAATTTTAGGTATAATTCAGGGGAAAAAATTAAATGAAATTTGAAGGAAAACTTTAATTCCCAACACAAAGGATAAAGAAATCATGGTTGTACTTTCTTTATGTCAGCCAATATTCTAAGTACTTTGCAGCATGAAATTACTTAATGCTAAATACAGACCTAAGAGATAGAGTTTATCATTATTCCCATTTTACAGGTGAGAAAATAGGTTACAAAACTCACTGCAATCACACAGCTAGCAAGAAACTGAGTAATTAAGAGTCATAGAGTGGCTAGTGCAGCATTATTTGTCAAAGCGTTGGTGACAGAGATAAGTAGAGTAGAACAGTTGAAGAAGAACCTGGAGTCTGAACATGAAATCCACCAGTTCAATTACTTATTCATTCACTTCAAAGAAATATCTGTGCAAATAATACAAGCCAGGCATTTTGCTAGGCACTGGAGATACAATGGAAAACAAAAATAGTGAACTAATAAAATGTTCTGAAAAAAGGGGGGAGAGATTTAATTCACAAATGGAAGAAAACTAAAACAACTGAAAAAAAGTGATTTGGAGAAACAGTTACAAATGCATTTTTTAAAAGTGTCCAAGTTTTCTTTAAAAATCCTTGAACTATAAGTCTTTCCTAACAGTACTTCTGTGGACACGCTCATAAAATGTTCTAAGTCCTTGTAATTCAAGATGGTGCCACAAAGACATGAAAGAGCCTGTGAGGTCAATTCTCAAGGAGTGCCAGCAACTCATGGGAAAGAAAAGAATGATCTTATTGTTAGTTAATAACAATAACAAAAACAAAAAGCTAAGTAGAAAACAGCCGGATAATATTTTACAAAAGGAAAGAGAACCCATTTGGTTCTGAAGATCAACAAAGCCAGAGATGGTTTTTGGCAAAGTAGAGACACTTTTTAGCCATTCTAAATGACCAAGTCAGAAATCATTCTATTCTTTCCAGCTCTATGCAAAAAAAAGTCAAGACTTCAATTGTATAACAGGAATCTTGGGGAACTGCTCAGACTCTTAAGTT
Organism: Panthera uncia; assembly: GCF_023721935.1. Lineage (NCBI taxonomy): Eukaryota > Metazoa > Chordata > Mammalia > Carnivora > Felidae > Panthera > Panthera uncia. Next base: position 23,160,267 of record NW_026057582.1, read on the forward strand.
AGGAGAAATACCAGTTTTGCTAAATATAAGCTGTGTGACCTCAGACAGGTTAAAAGCTCCTGGTTTTCATTTTATCAAGTGGAAAATAGAGATAATAATAGAATCTACTTCATAGGTTGATAAAGAATTAAATGTATAATGTGAACTATTTAACAAAGCATTTGTTACATAGTAAGTGTTCCATTACGTAAGTATAATAGTGTTACTATCATCAATTGGTAGACTGATCAATTGCTGTGGCTAGAATAATTATTAAATTTGATTTTAAAAAAAGTTGCTGTTATAGCAATGTTCTAGCTCTCCTTCTGCGGGGCACATGGTAGGATTGCACTTCCTTCTCCCTTGGAGTTATGTACCATCACGTGGCTTGCCTATAGGCTAATGAGATGTAAGCGTAAGGAAGTATGGAGTTTGTTACCATAGCCCAACCAGACCTATTCTGACTAATACAACATCTTCCCAGATTTGTTCTGACCTTTAAATTATAAATACCTTAAATACACTTGTATGTTAATCCATTCTCTTGCAATCTCTTGTTTTGAAAATGGTTACCTTTATGCCCTTTCAAATGTTTATAAATTAAGGCTGTCTCCCAGACTGAAATTTCCCCAGGACAAAGACTATGACTTTGTAATACTCTTTATATGACAGAACTTAGAGCAATACTAAACAGCATTTGGCATTTAATAAATGTCTCTTTGACAATGGCAATGACAGTGAGGATCATAAAACCATCTGCATGATAATCCTTTAATGTCCATCCACACTTCTCTCTACTCAATAGCTCTGTTAGAAAAAAGACAGATATTTTGAAAAGTGTCACTGGAGAAAGCATATAGGTAGGCATTCTGCTCTCTAATGGTTTCAAGCCTATTCTGAGAAAAGAGAAACAAACCTATAAAGCTGATATTCCTGAGCCTTGCGATAATGTTCCAGAATAAGTAACAAAAACTCAAATGTATTCACGTTCTATAAAGGAAGCATAAAAACAATTAGTCTTTATACAAACTTTCCTTATTGGAGTACTGGTGCAGAAAAACACTCAGACTATTATAGTCTTCACTATAATACTAACACTAAGATAGTCTTCTCTCTAAGACTATCTTAGAGAGAAGTGGGAGCTGGCTGGTCAGTGGCTATACCTGCAGATGTAGCAGTCTCTTTTCATTCTTGTGGACCCTCCAACATCCTAAGATATGCAAGCTAGGCAAATTAGTGGCCAAGTGACAGGCTGGTCAGCCTACCTTGGATAGGGTAAAGGCAGGGGAGAAAAAGGTGGACAGGGAGAGCAGTGAGCATGAGAGTGAGTAAAGCCATGTGGCTGGCTTGCAGAGAAGACACTTGTCACTTGCTTTGCTTTGCTGAGTCAAAGAGTAGTCTGCACAGCCAGCCCTGAGTAGGCGCATAGCCCTCCATGGAGTTCGCCCCCACTGCTTGTCTGTATCTCCTTCACTCCAGATGTTAATACGATCACTGGGAAGGCTCAGGTGACCCGTATAGACAGATGACAAGGAGAAAAGGTGAAGAGGCTGAGGACCTGGTTTGATCAAGGTGAAAGGACAGGAGCTCAGTTGCCTTTCAGATAAAGAAAGAAATCCTTATCATAACTGACTATAGGGGCGCCTGGGTGGCTCAGGCAGTTGAGCATCCAGCTTCGGCTAGGGTCATGATCTTGAGTTTCGTGAGTTTGAGCCCCCAGTCAGGTCCTGCGCTGACAGTGCAGAGCCTGCTTGGAATTCTCTCCCTCTCTCTGCCCCTCCCCCACTCATATTCTCTCTCTCTCTCTCTCTCTCTCTCTCTCTCTCTCTGTCTCTCTCTCTCAAATTAAATACATTAACTTAAAAAAAAAAACCCTGACTATAGGCTGCATTATCTGAACTTCCTCCCCTTCCCGCCTTCCTCTGCTGCCACTCTATTCATCCCTCATTTTGCTTAGGCCACATTCACTTTAAGTTCTTTAAAGGTGCCCTGCACATCTCTCCTTTTTCAGCCTACTTAACTCCTATCCATAATTCTAAGATCAGCTCAAATGCCACTTACTAAGGAAAACCTTCCTTGACACTCCACAGTCCCAGAACAGAACAGGTCTTCTAGTCCTACACCTTTGCACATTGATATCTCCCTTCATGGCACTTACCTAGTTAAGTTTTTAAATTTGCACTAGTACATTTACTTGTCTAGTATCTGCCTCTACATTAACTAGTAAGCTACATGAAGGAAGAGATGGTATCTACTCACCATCAAATGTCTAGTGCCCACGACTCTTCCTCCTCCACCTCCTCCCTCCCCCATCCTCTTCCTCCTCCTTCTCCCCCTCCTCCTCCATGTCCCCCCTCGCCCCTACTCCTCTTCCTCCTCCACCTCCTCTCTCCCCATCCTCTTCCTCCTCCTTCTTCCCCTCCTCCTCCATGTCCCCCCTCCCCCCCACTCCTCTTCCTCCTCCCTTCTCCCCTCCACCCTCTTCCTCTTCCTTCTCCCCCTCATCCTCCTCCCCTCTAGTAGCTGTTTCTCCAAGGCTTTTTCCCATGTAGATCTGGCTGTCTGTGCATGGACAACTTTTGGCCAGAATGCCAGATGAACAGCACATTAGATGAAAGCACCCACTTAAAAGAAGGTATCCTCAAAACTGGCATGTGGTTAGGGGGTCCCAAAAGCAGAGACAGGGTTTAGACTTCAACCCTCCAGCCAAGACAGACAAACTTTCCTTTCTTCTCCTCCTGTAAAAACTATTGGGATTTGATGAGACTGTAGTCCTAATGCAGACTGACTGCCAAGCTCTCCTGGAGGCATTTATGAAAAGTAACATGTCTGGATCCCAAGAATCTTTTCTTGCCTCCCCAAATGCTTCAGGTGTTTTTCATGATGAGTCAGGTCTGGGAATAATTGGGTTAAGTGAGTATTTCTAAAAAACACAACCCTTCTATTCCAAGTGTCAGGCTACAGGTTTGGGAACTGTGATAACTCTTTCCAGGAAAAAAAAAAAGAGCAATTCACAGGTCAATTCAATTTCTAGAAGTAACAAGCTGTGGGTTTCTAGACCCTTCACTATAAGAAGCACTGCCACAGGGCTGTGGTAGGGAAGTGTGGGATGGAGACTTCCTTTAATTTGGGATACCTCTAGCCTCAGAGAAATAGGTTTTACTGAATTAAGCTATACCTGCACAGGAGGGGCGAGAGAGAAATACACATAAGAAGCAGACATTCCCCTTCCTGTATGGACAAGCAAGCGAATGCCTTACACTGACCAGAGCAACCAGTGTCCCACAGACGGAAACATGAAGGGGGGTTGCGAGCACAGAAGCGGTCTTTTCCCTTCAACAATGACTTACCCATCATTCTCACTCTGGCAGTTATAGTCCTTCTGTCTTTCTCAACAAAGAATAACAGGCTATAAATGAAGACTGAAATACTGGAACAGAGCTCTTTAGCTACAGAAACATCTAAGAAAGAAAGAATTAACAACAACAACATGCTCAAAAATGAACAGAATGACTATCGGATACCAAACATCACATACCCAATCATCCAACCTATACCTAAAAATCATTCTATACCTAATATCATTCCATGAAAACTCTATTTAACCTTTCCTAGGCTCCTATTTTTTTTTTAATATTTTTTAAGTTTATTTATTTTGAGAGAGACAAACATAGGATGAGCAGGAGAATGGCAGAGACAGTGGAAGAGAGAGCATCCTAAGTAGGCTCCGTGCTGTCAGCACAGAGCCCAATGCAAGGCTCAAACTCACGAAACTGTGAGATCATGACCTAAGCTAAAACTGAGAGTCAGATGCTTAACCGACTGAGCCACCTAGGCACCCCTAGCCTTCCCTAGGCTTCTGATACAGATATTCAGTCTTAAGTTCCAAGAAAGCAACTTGAAAATATGCTGCCTGGGGCGCCTGGGTGGCGCAGTCGGTTAAGCGTCCGACTTCAGCCAGGTCACGATCTCGCGGTCCGTGAGTTCGAGCCCCGCGTCGGGCTCTGGGCTGACGGCTCGGAGCCTGGAGCCTGTTTCTGATTCTGTGTCTCCCTCTCTCTCTGCCCCTCCCCCGTTCGTGCTCTGTCTCTCTCTGTCCCAAAAATAAATAAAAAACGTTGAAAAAAAATTAAAAAAAAAAAAAGAAAATATGCTGCCTGACCTAACTCTAAAATCATAAAAGCAACACTATCCTGTGATATCACAACATTGTTTGTTGTCTTTGTTAAAAATGGAAGTTTGGATAACTGATGTATTTCAATATGAAATTACATGAAGAACAAATTCATGGAGGGGAACAAAGAATGAGACCAGAGAAACCCACAGGGTGACTTCTACCTCCAGTTCTAGAGAAGCCAAGGGCAGAAGCAAGGCACCAACAAATACCAGAAGGTATTTCCCAAAGGACACTTGGTCTTTCTAACAAAATAAGAGAAGGGTGCTCCATGAGAGTATTTCTCATTCAGTTCAAGTAGAAAATATCCTCAAGGAGAGAAAAAAAAATACCAAAATAAATAAACAAAGGACTGAAGGAAAGCATTTTCAGGTTTCATTCTATACATTAGCTAGACAACTGCCAGGAGCACTCAAAGGGCTCACAGTGGCCACTATTCACAGTTGGAGCTAACGTTAAATCCCCAAATCAACAAAAATTTTAAAGCCAACAAAGAGGGCATTAGATATGAAGGGGAGAGAGGTTTGTTTTCATTTTAATCAGAACTTGGCTGCTATTTCTAACCCAAGGTAATTTGCTTCTGGATTGAAATAAAGGGAGACCTTAGAAATAATGATAGAAATGCTGTAACTCTGCAAAAACCAATGCAAATAAAGTATCCAAAACAGGAGTCCAAGCTCCCTTTGCATTCATGATGTGGCCTCTCTTACCTCATCTCCACCCACCCCCAAGCAAAAGTTCCTTAGTTAGAGGTGGGGGTGGACAGTAGGTGGCGATGTAGGTTAAGTGAACTTGAACACAGATATCAGGAAGCAAGACAGATGGTAGGGAGGGAGTAGCTAAATACACCCCATGGACACTCTAAGGTTCAATACACCTTTCTGCTGCATTAAGAGAAGAAATGTAGATCTAATCTGGATTGCAGTAAGGAAATGGCGGTCCCTGATACACTGTAGGACTTCAGCCCAAGTGTTCCTCTGTCCTAGTCTATTTTCCCCCACTTTTCACCAATGCTGTCTTTCTACTAATGTAAATTGTTCCATTCACGCTTCAACATGGATTATACATAAAAAGGCAGTAACTGTGCAACAAATTAAAACAAAAGGAAACAAAATACATGTCATGAAATACGCTATAACTGGAGAGTGCTAAGCTATCACAGAAGACAAAGACAATACCAGCTTTATTTTCCTTCAGTTTCCTCTTAAGAGTTCCAAATTATAGCACTCACTTGTGAAAAAAATTCTACCAAACTTTAGACCAAGATTTCTGGAGTTGAGATTCCCGTATAACCTACATCAGAATTACTGAGCATACTTATAAAAAATGCAGATGCTCAGTGGAAACTTGACCTAGTGAAATACATGTTCTGAGCCTGGAAAACGCATTTTGGCCAGCCCCTCACTTTGGCTCTCCGTATCTCATAGCTCACTGAATAGCCTACCACGAAGTAGGCAAAAGCCTGTCTGAATAACAATATTTATACTCAGGGCAGCAACAGAAGCTGAAATCTGTAAGGAGACAGTTGTTATTCTCCCCAGTACCCACCCCCCGACACACACACACACACACATCATGACAGAGAAGAGAATAGGTAACATCCTCTTTCCTTTTTCCCTTTTATATTGTTTCTGGCTGGTTTCCTAAGATTCCCTGGTCTGGAAAATTTAAACATCTTAACTTTTTCCAGAGTATACAAGTTTAATACTTAGGGATTTGGGATGAAGTAGACAAATTTTGCAAGAGATCTTAAAAACTGGTTCAGTGTGAGCTGCCTGTCAGAGCAAGACCACAAATGTGCCAAATTACCAGGACACCCCCACATTGTTTCAGGAGAAAACTAGATGCAAAAAAAAAAAAGGAATAAAAAGTAGAGTGGCTGGAGGAGACTTGATTACAAAATTCTGACAGCCTGTGCAAGATCATTTCATTCTGAGAAGGGGTCATATGACTAGATCAGATCAAAGTGAGAAACACTGCATTTTCTACATGGCACAGGCTTAGCATATTTGAGTGGTAATGCCCTTTATAAAAGTTGCACTTAGGTTTGCTACGTTATTAGATCCGGCAACTTTGTAGAGGTACTTCCATAAATGAAGGTCCTGGCTAAGACCAAAGTGTTATTATAAGGCTGAGAGGTTTGTGTAACTGAATCCCCAACAGGAGAGGCAAAAGAGAAAAAAACTCTATGTATACAATACACTGTAGCAACAACCACAAAATAACAGACAGCCAGTGGCTGCGAAACACCACCATTTCTCATCACTCATCCCTTCACATCATTAAAAAGGATTAGGAGGAAACAACAACAACAACAAAACGCTGGATGCCAAGTGCCCAGATTATACCTTAAGAAGAACACAGATGCCTCACACCTGGAAGAGTTCTAATAGGCCCTGACAAATCTCCTCTCTCTGTGTGGCAGCCCATCCTGCCCCAACCCTATTGGTTCCAATTTCTTCTCTGAAGGTGTGGCCAGACCACTGCCACCACCAACACCGCTAGCTACCACCAACTGCAGGAGCAGCTGGCAGAATACATTTTAGCAGAGAATCTTAGTGAAGTGCGTAAATTCCATAAGGGCGGCCGCAAGCAGAGCTATCATCAGCCTGGCTGAGCTATTTTTGGAAACATCTTTACTGATGGTCCCCCCCCCCCCGCCCCGCCCCCCGCTAGTCTCCACTCCTGCTTTCCTTCTCCAGGCCCACTCTCTCTCTTCCCCAACCTGAACCTCCCAGGGTTGACTGATCAATAATATGATAAAGAGCAGACAGCCAAAGGGAACTGGTAAACAACTGACATAAGTAGATAGATTTGGGAGCGATACACAATACGGGAACATGATTAAGGCTGGGGCGTCTGTAGACAGATAGCCTGTATACGAATTCAGGCTTCACAGATGGACTGGGGGTGGGGGGGAGAGAGGGGGGGAGGAGGACTGGAGGCTGCAACACAAAAAAAATTCTTAAGGAGCATTCTCTTTTTTTCCCCACCACATGCCGTATGCAGTTCTTGATTTAGCAGGGCAGGGAAAAGTGTGACTAGTACAACTTGCTCCTTAACCTTCCAAAACTTGCTGCTTTCTGCATTTAGCATGTGTTGTGGGGGGAGGGGCGCAGGAATGGCTAGACAGTCAGGTTACGAGCAAGAAGGAAGAGAAAATTCAGCAACAGAGTTTCAGCGAACCCCAACCAACTAGCCCTCCTTGAGCACAAGGACTCAGTAAGCTTTGCTCTTCTCAGTATCTAAACAGGAACCTCCTCACTGTCACCCGGTTTACAGGGGGTTGAAGATCGACATTATAAGACACACAAGCCGGCCACTCAAAGGCAAGCTGTATCCCAGATTCCCAGAAGTTGGCACTAACTTCCCTGTTTAATTTTCCTAAAATAATTGAACCTTTGGCTCTAATGTGTACACTGTGGTTTTCCTCTCTTACCACTGTCTACATTCTTCCTTTCCAATCTCTTGATACTGGTGATCAAGTTAAACTGTACAGCATGCTGGGAAGAGGCCTGAAGGCAGAAGGACCAGGTTTAAGTCCCAGGTGAGCAATTTGACTCCCTCCCTCTTTCCTCATTTTACCTGTCTCACCTTGAACAAACTACTCATCCTCTTCAGGGAATGTTGGAATGTATAACTTGAACCACATCACTTATCTATCTGAAACATCCCCAAAGCTTCCTGCTGCTCTTTAAATAAGATCCAAACTCCTTGCCTTAACTGGCAAGACACTTCCTGGCCCCTGTCTCTCTTCTTACCACTCCCCACCCGTTGTCCCCTCTCCAGGCCACATATGTTTTCTTTCTGTCCTGCAAACGCACCTTTGCACTGACAAGACCCTCTGCCTGAACTGCTTCTCCTAAGACCCCTGCAGGGTGGCCTCCTACATTTCTCAGCTCTCAGCTCCATGGCCCCTGCTAGGGAGGCCTTCCTGACCATCCTCTTACCCTGGTTCCCTGCTTACCTAGCCTTCCTTTCTTCATGACACACTGCCCCAGGAAGATTATGCTATTTATTTGTTAATTTGCTACTTGTCTGTCTCTATCTCTAAAACATAAGCTGTCTTGTCTGCAGCTATATTTTCAGCAGTTAGACACATGGGTACTCAATAAACACTGGATGAGTATTATTGAATACATTTATGTCCTCATCTGAAAGAATAATAATAATAATAATAATAATAATAATAACTGTTGACCATAGTGCCTGGAACACAGTAGGGCTTCAACTGTTGAGATTTTCTTTTCAGATTCTGAAGGTCACTTCTTACAACTCTAACTACAGAAAATAGCTTTCTTCTACCCTGATAAATCAAAATCTTCTAATTGTTATCAAATGTTCTCTCCAAATATGTCTCTAAGTTTTCCTGACCCAAGATTTCTCCTCTTGGCCAGGTTGCTTTGATGCTTTTCTTATTGAAACACTCTAAGAAAAGCAGAGAGTGAAAAGAATTATACACGAAGCAGAGCCAAATGTTTAGTCCAAGGATGGTCCATCTTGCCATGCCTAAAGAGTAGATGGACACACAATGATCCCCCTAGACAGAGTAACAGGCCGTGGAAATGAATGTTCTGTAAACTTCACAAGACTAGAAATCTTGGAGGCTTCCTGATATTTATGGGTTACCAAGATGAGCTCCAGGAACTTCCAAAGGAAGAAGCCACTCAAAAGACATGAGGTCTTAGACAAAAATGAAAAATAAACAAGAGCACTGAACAATGTGTAGTGTCCTCATTACAGAATTTGTCCAAGAGCATGAAAATAAACCATTTTGTTTATGAAGCAACAGAACTAGGAGAACTTTGCAGAAACAAGAAGGGATGTATCAACTTTCATAGGGTTTGGGTGAGGGTGCCATGGGCATCAGTCTCACAGAGATTCATCTCAAACCCCTTGGTTACAACTTTCACAGGTAAAATTTTCATCTCTTTCCCAGGGACCTATTTGGTAAGTGAAAGGAGATTATACACTCCATTGGCCAGGACTCAACAACTCTTATATCTTACACAGCACCTAGTAGCGCTCAACAGAATCAACAGTTTCCAAATAACATGTGGGCTCCTTTTCAGAGTTCCACATAACAAATTTAGTCCTCTAAAAAGCTACAATCACCGAGTCATGAGGATACTGATAAGAATATTCAGTTTCCTCTGATCCTAGCAATTGACATATTATTTAAACCACATCTGAGATCAATTAGATTTCAAAAATGGGGGGTGGGGGGAAGTCAAAAGAGATGACTTTTGCTTACAGTAGTGCCTGCCTTTGCTTGAAGGGCTTTCATTACCCCTCTCGTCGTCCTCTTTTCTCCTCTGAGTAGTAGGCTGGTATTGCCACTGTCACACATCAAGTCATAGACAGGACTCGTCCAAAACAAATAGAAAGTGGGGAACAAAGACTAAGCTATAGCCTCATTCCTACTGAGCTTAGTTTCAAATTCTCATGCCATGTGCTACCTTGTATTTGGCTGTTAGCTTAATGATGAAATACCTGAATGCTGTGTAATTACAGCTTTTTCATGAAGGGCTACTGCCTTATAAAGTAAAACATCCAGCTAAGGAGTAGCACCTGGAATCTGGAAGGATCACCCACTTCATGGCAAGACACCTAAAGAGAGAAGCTGACTGTGTCAACATCTTGTGTGGACTTCTTGAGGTAGCCATCACCAGCTGTTTGACAGGTATAATTATATGCAACTGGAAAACTTAGTAACCATTTTTCATCCAGGAGACAAAGCGAAACCTCTTTTGAATTAGAAACAATTTTCTAAAATATATATCTACTGCAAGGGCAAGGGAATTAGAAACCTATTTTCCAAAAACAGCCATTTCATATGGGAACCTGAACAAAGGCAAAGAATGAGAGAACAATTTTACCTACTTAAGTTATGGTTCTACTATTTATGAAACAATCAAATATAAATGTGAATGATAATTACATTATTTTTTGCTCAGTATTACTAAAGCATAAGAGAAAGTGGATTTTTTTTCATGTTTATTCATTTTTGAGAAACAGAGAGACAGAGAGACAGAGCATGAGTGAGGGAAGGATAGAGAGAGAGGGAGACACAGAATCCAAAGCAGGCTCCAAGCTATCAGCACAGAGCCCAACACGGGGCTCAAGTCCACAAACCATGAGATCATGGCCTGAGCCGAAGTCGGATGCTTAACCGACTGAACCACCCAGGCACCCTAAGAGAAAGTGGATTGTAAGGATGGTGACATTCCAAACCCCAGCATGTCTCAGGAAATGCAGGAAAAGAGGTTGATACTCACCCGTGAAACCTCTGCTAAAACTGCAAATAAGTGAACATGTTATTGTCCTATCCATTTGCAGTGAGAACAGTGGCTTGCTTCATCAGCTCTGATACCAGCATGCTACAGTTTGGAAATCAAAAGTCCAGGCTTTATCACCAGCTTCAGCCATGAGAATAAGGCATATGACCTTGGCCTAGCAAACAGTTTAAGGAAGAAGTAATATTTCTGCTACTCTGTTCTATAAGAAGTATCGAGCCATTCAGTAAAGTTAGCATCTTATTCTACTTTCATGTCAGGTCAAGATATATTTATCACTTTTTCATTACATTAATGTTCCCAAACCAGGAAATCATCTTCAATGTGTGATTCCCAGTTGTAAGAATATGTGAAATGTTTTAAATATTTGCTAAGCATTTGATGATATTCAATAAAACTTCCATAGAAGTCTAAAGTAGTATTATTTCATTGCTGTCAGATGAATGAAGCTGAATGTGCCGTATAAAATGGAAACTCTGATGGATATGGCCCTCAATGTGATTAAGATCCATATTTCAAAAATGTTCCCTTTATAACAGTTGCTGCTGCCAACTCCCAAGGAAGAGATTCAAGATGCTTAAAGGAATACATTATATCCTCTTAGAAAAAGGAAAAAAAATAAATGGAACCACCAAATACTATTTTATTGTTAAATAATCTTCTTTAATGCCCCCAGCACGTGGTATTATGTTAACTCAATATATGAAACACCAGTAAAAAGTGATACAAAAATCCTGATTTAAATATTTTTTAAATTTTAAAAATTCCTGTAATATCTTATAGTAAGACAAGGTAGGAAAAAAAAATACCCCACGTTACAAAATATAATCTCTTACTTTCATTCTCCTGACCAATTAACTTGTGAAAATCCTATATTATATTAGCAGAGATGCTACATTCAGACTTCTACCTTCAATAAAACTTATTAATTCAGAATCAGAGACAAACTTAGAATTGTAATAGAATCTAGGTTAACATATATCTTTATAGCATCTGTAAACAATGGGTATGTGAAGCAAATTAAGACATCAAACCAGTTTTGCTGAACCTATTTGCATTGCTTATAAAAATAATTTTAAGTATGATCCAAGTACCTTGGAAGAAATACTATATTTTAATCAACTAAAATGGTAGTAATAAGTCAGGTTTACATAACCTCTAAGATCATTTACTGGGATAGAGATACACAACACACACACACACACACACACACACTCACACCACATCACATCACATCTTGGTCTACTTATTGCATGTATTTTGAAAGAAATTTTATTAAAAAAAACATAACATTCTTTCATTAATGCAGACTGACTTCTCCCTGTGGCTATCTGAAATTGCAATAGGTTACTGTTCTTGGTCTCTTCCAGTAATTCCTAACAGAACACAAAATTCTTTTGCTTTCATCTGAAGCACTGTTATCAAACACCACCACCTAGAAAACTAACTTGTCTTTCAAGGCAAGACACTCTAAATTAATTTCCCTGAGCTGGCCTTAATTCTGGTAGAACCATTTCCTCAAATTCTACTCAATTGAGACAAAGGACTTGATCAAATTAATTCAAGGTGTTTTGTTTAGATTCAAGCAATTCTCCTTGGGTGTTTTCACAACCCCAAACAACAAGGAATTAAAATAATCTTATTTCCAATGCTTCATAAAATTACCATATAATATAGGACCAGATGCAGTAAATTCCGTAAAACAAACTGAGTTGATTCTTTTAAGGTAGGATTTGGATTGCTTCCATCTATAATATCCCATCGACTGGTGAGTTTGGGACATCTAGGCATCCATACTGAAACTACTAATGTTTGACCTCTTTCACCCACTTTAGCAATCCAAGATCACTGCTGTGAAATCCTCTACATGGCTCCAATGTCTAGACCTATTGATCTGATACATGGCCTTCTTATCCCCCCGCCCCGGCTCTTACTTCTGATGTCCTGGTCTCATCATTTCTTTAATATGGTTCAAAGAGTGATTTAGCCATTTCTGAACTGAAGCACTGGCTTGCTTCTACTTTAATAATTGTGGATTGGAAATGGTGGAAACTATACTTAGACATCAAGCATTTATGACAGATACCTGTGAACTTGCCTCCCTAAGAGAATAGATAATAAAACAGAGTATGGTTCTAAATCCCAAGGTGAGTTCCTTAACTCACTTAAAATTGTGATTATAGGTCAGTCTAAAGGGGACAGTTCAAGATAGAGATGGAGAGTCCTTTTCCTTCTGCCCCACCCGCCCTGGTTTAACCACACTCATGTTTTCCTGTTCCTCAAACACACCACGTACATTCCTTTCATAAGGCCTTGACTTTTTTTAATGCCTCTACACAGAATACTCTTTCCCTAAGCCTTCCCAAGACTCGATCCTTCTCATCATTCAAGTTCCAAATGTCCAACGTTCAAACATCATTTTCTAAGAAAGGAATCCAGGATGATCCTTTCTACTACTGTACTCCCTCCCACCTCCAGGCACTTTATCTTGTATAATTTTATTTATTGCATTTGGCATTATCTGAACTCATGTATGTATTTATACATTCCTGAACAATTCAAATAAAACGCAAACTTCTTAAGGATAGGGCCAATGTTGATCTTGCTCAGCACTGCATTACCAGCATCTAGAATAAAAATTGCTTTAAGTAGTTCTTCAAACTTTCATTGACTTTATAGTTTGGAATCCTAGGTAGTTTAGTCTACTTCTCCAACATAGTTTCTACAAACATACCTCTCTTCTGGTCCTAGTCCAGGGATTAGCAAACTATGGCCCTTGAGCCAAATCTGGCCTGCTTCCTATTTTAGTTAATAAAGTTTTATTGGAACTCAGCCTTGCCCACTGCCCATTAGTTTTTGTATTGTCTATGGCAGCTTTTGTACTACAATAGCATAAATCAGTTATGGCAGAGAATTCAGTTGTGACAGAGACTGTATGGCTCATGAGCCTAAAATATTTACTATTTGGCCATTTATAGAAAAAAAGTTAGCCAACCTCTGTCTAGACTTTTTAGAGTGGACCACCGAGTCTCCAAGTCTTGATGAAAATATTCAGTGATAAAGTTTATTTAATACCAGAGGCTCTCATTTCTGAGATAAATATTTAAGTATGAGCTTCATTTATTTTTAGTCAAAGCAACATTCTCTCCAAATAGAGTGAGTCTGAGAGTTAACCTACCTCCCAAACATGTAACTTGCAATCAATTACTCTCTGATAGCTCTTGGATCAATAACAATTGAATTATAAACTAAGTGGCGATTTAGAAGGGAATACTAAACTAACATGTAATCACATGAAAAGGTGATCAAACCCTCATTAATAAACACGTGCTGCCTGCAGGTAGTCGTGATGGTTAAACCATCAGTCTGGATACAGAGTCCCAATAAACCAGTTCCTTGGTGTAAGACAATTTGAGTGGAAAGACATAACTACACCATAAGAGAGTGGATATATGCCTTCGAAGGTGGTGGCAATAAAATCAGACCTAACTATGTTGTTACACAGAACAAAGTATACTGTAAGTACAAGGAAATTCTCTTCCATGAATACAATTATTCTAAGAAATCTAGCTTACATCCCTGGAGGGATGTTGTCATATTCCCCTGACGTTGTTTTGAGTAAGAGCTGGCCACGAGGCTGAGACAGCCAAATAGCTCAGCATGTCAGCTTGCACTGCAGTGCCCCAAATCACAAAGAAGGCAGGGGCAAGGCAAGCTACTAACGGCTGCTCAGTGGAAGCTTACATAAATTATTCTTTCCAGAAAGACATTGAAAAATGTCATGGTCTGGCAGCCCTTAGGAATGGCACTCATTATAGCCACAGCAAGTGTTTTACTTTCACTTATTAACTTGAAACCAATTTACTCCCGTTCTGTTCCAAAGATTCTGTGGAATTTGTTGGAAAGAACAGAGCTTTTTCTTTAAAATATTCGGATGGGGCCCACTAGTTTTTGCATTCATTCCCTTTGAAGGACATTCATTTGATTATCTTTAGATTAGGTAAGGGTGAATCTGGAATAACAAATTAGAAACTAAGGTGTCAGACAGCATTGTTCTAAAGATGGTGAATGGTCAATTATTCCCAGAATGCTCTTTCCACCCCCTTCCTCAGTTAGTCCAAGGCATTTCTGCAGCAATGGCACATTAGTGTCATGATTTCCAAATTCTGTTTCTAGTTTCTGATGATCTATAAGTGATAATTCGACTTCTGAAGGTGGAGGTACAGTAAAAACGGACTAGGAGTTTATTCAAAAATAAAGCAAGTTTCCATTGGCCAGGAAAATGTGATGCTTTATTATATGCCATTATGTAAACCTCTATGGAAAGGATAATTCACAGGATTCATAATTTATCTTTGGCCTTGAGGAAAGACATTCAGGAGCAATTAGGAATTTACAAAATGCAGGATTAAAAGTCTACCAAGATTTACAACAAGCCAAGATGTATATAATAGGCACAGTATGTTTTAGTAATTATAGGATGGACAAATATGCCACAAAAAACAAAAAACCTATTTTCTGATGACTGGAGTTACCTTGTCTGTAAAATTCAAATAATAATATCTATTTGTACAGTATGTAACCAGTACAGTCACACAGAACCCTTTAGGTTTAGGATTCAAGGTTCTGCAATCACGGTCTTAAAATTCTTAGGAATTTTAGGGCATTCTAAGGAATTGAATTTGCATTTTATAAGTGAAGTTCAATGGGAAACGTGGTTCACAGGTGGTCTTATCTCCCCAGAACAAGTTCTTGGCCATCTGCTTTTCCAGCTCCACCCAGTAACTGCTGCTACTTTCTGCCCCAACTTGCAGAGTCATGGGGTAAAGTCTTGGGGGCCTCTGAGGGTCTATACTCACTCCATACGTACCTTCATGCTGGAGGGAACATATTAGAAGCAAATTAAAAAAAAAAAAAAAACACATCACCTTAATAGGTTGAGAGAAGAAAAAAAAAAGGAAATATTTTCCCCTACTTTTTGAACAAAAGGCTCACATTTGCACTAGGCCCCACAAATTATATAAATGGCCCTGCTTACCACATATGATTCTTGTAGGGCTTAAAGGATATAATATACGTAACAACTAAAAATATTACCTGGCCCAAAATAGATGCTCATTAAATGCCAGCCCATATGAGTTTGTTGCTGTTTTTATTTCTTCTGGATATATTTCATCATGGGCAAATACATAATTGGATATCACTTGTACCACTAAACTTTACCAGAGACAGCTTAACCCCTCTAGGATTAAACTAACCCTTGGTCCCTGTGACTTTGGTAGATGAGGACCCTCCCTGTTAATAATGTGACCCTAACTGGAGCAGGGCAGGTAGTCCTGAATTAATTTCACACAAGATTCTAAACTGGCTGCCACAAAACCCCGCCACAAAAACCCTGGAAGCTATCTTGGGTACACTCCACTTCTTCAAATGCCAATTCCTGTCCTGCCTTCTATAAAATATTTTACAAAAGAAGCAATTCCCTTTGACAAATCAGAAACATTAGACAAGTAGCTAGGAGGCCTGGAAAACCGATGTTTCTATTGTTCCAAGTTCAAATGATCAACGAGCAATTCAAGCCATAAGATACCAGGCCATAGGACGATGCTGGTTTTTTGGTGCTGGTTTAAATGCTGGGATGGAAAGCACATGGTTGGGAGCTAGGCTTCTGTTCAAATATTTTTCTTCTTCATCAAATGATGTTACAGCTATTACTAATAATAATGATGGCACAGAGGAATCACCTTGGGACTAATAGCTAATGAGCAGGTGTAACTGAGCCCAAAAGTTCTGTTCTCTGCACTATGTAATGCTGTCACTCCTCCTGCTGCTGTTGTTTGTGTTTGTTTCATTTTTCTGCTGAGTTATCTTCCTTATTCTCTTTAGGATCAGTTTGAAGCTTACAGAGGCTTATAAAAACTGGTAGAGGAAAGAGGAAAGGTTTTCATCCAGGATAGATGAGACATAAAAGCAACACACTCTGACATGTACAAAGCAATACTCCACAAAGGTAGGCTGTGCCTTAAATGTCTCTCTTTCTTTCTTTTAATATTTGTTTATTTTTGAGAGAGGGAGAGCATGAGCAGGGGAAGGGCAGAGACGGGGGGGGGGGGGGGGGAGAGACACAGAATCCAAAGCAGGTTCAAGCTCCAGGCTGACAGCAGAGATCCCAATGCAGGGCTCAAGCCCACAAATTGTGAGATCATGACCTGAGCCAAAGTTTGACACTCAAGCGACAGAGCCACCCAGGAACCCCCTTAAATATCTCTTTGAACCAGTACCATTTAGGCAAAAGAAGAATCATATTGCTTTGAAATCACATTTCCTCACATTAAATGTTAGCCTTCTAATCAGTATGTAGTAAGGATTTCTAAAAGCATATTTTCTCTGTAGGAGTTGAACAAATGTCCTTATCATGGTAAGCTATGATCTGCTGAGATTTCCCTCTTTGTAAACATCAAATAATTTTCCTCTAAGAAATCTGTATTCATCCACGTGGATTTCTCCTGTGGCCAAAAGTGTCAAGCCATCAAGTGTATCATTATTAATTAACTCAATAAATGTGCATTAATTCCAACCACATGCGTGCCAGCCACTGTGCTAGCCAGTGAAGACACAATGATAAATGGAACATTTTCCTGAACTGTGAGGAGTCCAGTCATTGGTTCCAGAGACACACTGAGAGGCAAATAAAGCAATGTGGTAAGTTCTGAAAGATGTGTACTCTGAGTACTTTGGGAACCTAGAGGTGCACAAAAGGAAATGCCTGGGGTAAAAGGAAAGTCCTCTCATGAGTGGTGATCCCTGAGCTGTCACGAAAGATGAGCAGCCGTTGGCAGGCAGACACAGGGAGAAACATTATCTAGAGGATAAGAGAAAGCATGAAGGTAGGAAGAGAAGTGTACGAGACCTCAGGAAATTTGAGTGACCACAATCTGTTTGCTAAGACGAGAGTACGAGAGTACAACAGAGACAAAAAAAAAAAAAAAAAAAAAAAAAACAAAACAAAACAAGGATTACCAATATTACAAAAGGATGGCCAACAAAGCACTGGGCACACAGATGACTAAGCTATGATCACTTACAGCATTCTAGCACTGCTCCCTTCTTAGTCATCTCCATGCCTGTATGATACTTCCTAATTCATCCCCTAGGCATCCCTAAATGCTAAGGAACTTTCAGTCATAGAATTAAACAGTGCCTTAGACACTAGTTATGAACAAAAATGGGCCACTAATGTGCCCATAAAGCTGATGAAAGGAAGCCTGAGTGTGGTAAAGGTCAAGGTTACAGAAAGATTAACCTAAAAACCAAACAGAAACTACTGGTGACTAGAACGGCATCTTGCATGGGAACCATCAGCATTTGTCCTGGGTGGTAGACTGCTTATATTTGAGCATGCACATTGCAGCATCTAAGCAGAAGAGACACTATGTGCCACGGCGAGCAGCTGTGGCTTTGGGATCAAAAAGACTGAATCTTAAGCTGGGCAAGCATTTTGCATAATTAATTCTCATTTCTAAAATGAAGATAACATCGACTTTATAAGATTGGAATATAGATTAAATAAGATTATGCAAGCAAACTGCTCATCCCAATGCCTGGCATGCAAAAAAACACCCCATCTTTGCTATTATTTTACTAAAACTAGTAGCCATCTGTGAAGTTGATGCACTTTATATAAGAGCAAAGCTTTTCAAAATTTTATTGCATATGTCCTCGTGAATGGACTTAGCATCCATTTTTGCTGTGACAGAGGAAATGGTTCAGGGAAAATCTGGAGGGGAAAGAATGGAGTAGTGTCTTCACTTGGTATTTAATTTTCATGCCTTTGAGATGTTAATCGTGAGATCCTCACACTTCTGTTTTCCACCAGGTGTGTAAAGGTGTGGATAAACTCAGCTAAGGACAAGTACCTGGGTCTTACAATATCTAGCATTTCTATTCCTGACAATTGGTAAGCCTTTTTTTTTAATGGGTTCCTTCATCAAAAGGGTTTGCCTGTAAATAACAATCCGTGAGTAAAACAGTTAAGTTAAATGTTCCAACTATTGACAGGTACGTCGTGTGAGTTTAATTTCAAATATTAATTCCTTCTCACAAGACAGTTGTAAGCATTCTCTAACCATTCCCTAGCCCAGTGGCTTCATCACACTGTCTTCATCTTCCTCTGCATTTTCTTTTTCTCTGGGAGATCAGAAAAATACTGATTTTTTCTACAGTGATAAGACACATTGCTCTTCTGCTGCTCCATAAGGGATATTGTGCACCCTTTCTCTTTCTCTTTGCCTGTCCTGCACAAATTTGTTGGGGCCATCTGCTGTTTTTGCTCCTTTCAAGCCTTTTGTCCCTGCTGCTCTCGCCATCCCACTCTCGTGGGCATCTTCATTCCGGCCATGAGAGTAGTTCCTTTCCCTCAGGTTCTGGGGATGGAAGGAAGGAAAAGGGCTCCCCGACTGACTATCATAGGAAACCGACTCACAGGAAATAAGGGGGCCTTCTTCCCTCTCCCTTCAGTGTTTCCAATTTTCTTCCTCTTTATTACCCCTGCAACAGAGGAGTAAGCCCTCTGTGTATGCTACAGATTTGAACCTGCCCACACTTGTGGATAATACCAATATTATTTCTGTCATCTCCAAGGTTCAGAACTAAATTTCATTCTATTTATGTGGCTGTTCCTACCACATCCAAGAGTTTAGGTCATAATATCCTCTCTAATTTGTACCTTTGCAGTGGTCCCTAACCCCTTCTTTTTTCTTTTTACTAATTCTGAAGAAAAAAAATGTCCTGTGGTATCATTATAAGATAGTGTGACTTAGGTGACATAGAATGTTCATTTGATTATGCATCAGAAAGCGGAGGGGCACCTGGGTGGCTGAGTTGGTTTAAGCATCTGACTTCGGTTCAGGTCATGATCTCGTGGTTCATGAGTTCAAGCCCCACATCAGGCTCTGTGCTGAGAGCTCAGAGCCTGGAGCCTGCTTCAGATTCTGTGTCTCTCTTTCTCTCTGCCCCTCCCCTGCTCGCACCTGTCTTTCTCTCTCTCTCAAAAATAAACATTAAAAATTTTTAAAGAAAGAATCAGAAAATGGAATTTATGAAGATTCAAGCCTGTTACTAATCACTCTGAGACCTGAGGTGATGCACTTGGATTCCATAAGCCTTGGTTTCCCACTTATAATATGTTGATATTAAAAAATGTGCTCCAGCAGGTCTCTTGGGAAGATCCTGAGCTCATAAGTATTCAGGACTTTGTTTCAGGAGACATGATCTCTGATACATTTTCTCTCTCTTCTCAAACACATATGCCTTTTAACCTCTTTCTACTGCAATGTAACATCAGCTATTCAGGAAGATGAACACTTAGATCATTATAAGTAAACTCCATACCTCCTGCCTTTACCCCTTGATATTTTCTCTTGCTTTCTACTCCCTAATGAGGGCCCTTCCAGGGGCCACCTTGAACACTGCTTCTGACAAAGTGCCAGCACAAGGCTTTGGTGATAACGGTGTAATCTTTTAGTGTTCAGATATTACATAATCAGATTTACTCTGAATTTTATCTTTGGAAGGAAAATTTGTATATCCCTTTACGGTTTATTTCCCTATCTTCCAATAATCTTTATGTTAGAAAGCTCTGTGATTTTAGTCACTTGGTCAACAGAACAGCCAGCAAATTACTCCATTTCTTTTAAAAGCAACAACTCCTGGTCTCTAAGTTTTCTTCCCAAAATTGGTGTTAAAGTTGAGAAAAACTGTGTTTGTTGAGATGCTCTGAATCAATAGGTAGACTTACACTTTGTGGCTAATTGTTCTGGAAACAATTCAAATTAAACCTTCTCCTCTGTAACATGTAACTGACACCTGCTAGAATACACACAGACCTGCACACACATGCACACATACATATGCATTTTTAGGAACAATGAAAGGGATGTATGCCCGTTGATTTATTTATCTTCTCACCAAACAGGAATGCAGAGTTTGGTTGATAATGTTAGCACATCTTACAGATCACTGATAAAGTGGCCCTTCCTAACTTTCAAAATATAAACTGTGCCTAACACTAATACTTTAATTAAACTTGTCACCTTGTAAATCTTATTGTGTATTAGATAAATAAAATGGATTAGAGTACAAAAAGAAATTGTACAAAAGTAGAAAGGAAAACAAACACCATTCTTACTCAAAATTAGTGTCTGAAATATTTGGTGTTGAAAGGAGAGCAGGAACTCACCTCACTTGGCTCCCAGCAAGTGGTCAGATACCAGTGTCCAGGACCTCAACACAAGGAATACACATATACAGTTGACCCTTGAACAAATGGGTTTGAACTGTGCAGGTCCACTTATTTGCAGATTTTTTCTCGGACACTACTGTTAATATATTTCCTCTTACTTATGATTTTCTTAGTAATTTTCTTTTCTCTAGCTTACTTTATTGTAAGAATACAGTATATAATACATTTAACATAGAAAATGTGTTAATCTCCTCTTTATGTCATTAATAAGGCTTCCCGATCAACTGTAGGCTATTAATAGTAACGTTTTGGGGGAGTCAAAGGTTATATGTTGGTCTTCAACTGCAAGGAGGTTGGAACCCCTACCCCTCACACTGTTCAAGGGTCAAATGAATTGTGAAGAAAAGAAACTATTATGTTGAACTGAAATGTTGAAATGAACCATCCCTGAACAAAATCTGTGAGAAATTCATCTGGATTTTTTTTAATTCTTTAAGTTTATTTATTTATTTTGAGAGAGACAGAGACGGCATGAGTAGGGGAGGGGTAGAGAGAGAGAGAGGGAGAAAGAGAGAATCGAAAGCAAGCTCCACACGGTCAGTGCAGAGCCCCATGTGGGGCTCAAACTCACGAAATTGTTGAGATCATGACCTGACCCAAAACCAAAAGTCGGACACTTAACCAACTGAGCCACCCAGATGCCCCAGGATTGTAGAGATGTAGATCCTCTTTAACTTACAATGGGGTGAACATCCCAATAAATCCATCATTAAGTTGAAAATATTATAAATAGAAAGTGCAGTTAATACACCTAACTTACCAAATATCACAGGTTAGCCTAGCCTACCTTAAAAATGCTCAGAATATTTGCTTACAGTTGGGCAAAATCATCTAACACAAAGCCTACTTTACACTAAGGTGTTGGATATCTCATGAAATTATTGAATGCTGCGCTGAAAGTGAAAAACAGAATGGCTGTAAGTGTATGGCTTATCTACCCTCGTGACCGCATGGCTTAGTGGGAGCTATGGCTCACTGCCACTGCCCAGCATCACAAGAGAGTACCATACTGCTTATCACTATCCCAGGAAAACATCAAAATGCAGAATATGGTTTCTATTGAATGTGTATCATTTTCACACCATCATAAAGTAAAAAAAAATCATAAGCCAAACTATTGTAAGTCAGGAGCCATCTGTACATACACCTGAGTTCCAATTTCTCTAGAGAAAAAGAAAATGAAAACAAGGGGGAGGGTGCCCAATATATATATAAGCATTCCTTTTGCATTTTCCTTGGAAATCCATAGTATAAACCCCTAAAACTGGCATCAACATCTAAAATCCAGTTAACTCTCAATGAATGTTCTTGGAATAACAAGGAAGAGTGACAACATACAATATTTACTAATACACATTTATCTTGCTTTATGAAATTTTCTTGATCTCAACCAAAACTTGGCCAAATAACACTTCACCAAAATCTTCATTTTCTCTGGAATCTCTGATTTTACAGAGAAAGTAATATGTATTCTTTTAGGTTTCAAGGGTAAGAGACCAAATTCATTCTTTGGTTAATTTTCTTCCTTTACAATGATGAGACAAAAAGTCATAGTTTTTCAGCTTGTACCTTTACGAAGAGTATTTATATAAATAATAAATTAAGGTAGAGGGATGGGCACATTTCATCACCTCACTGACCTAAGTATTTATTGAGCATATCCTATATCCAAGTAGCTTTAGGTCATGAAAATCAAACAGTGGCAAATATCAGCATAAAATTTCAGACTGTGCTGACATAAGATACCACTATATGTATGCACATATGTCCAAATTACAGACACCAATTTAACACAATTAAGTACAATGGCCTGAACTGTGATTTGTAAACACTTCTAGGTGTCTATATAGCCTCTCTTGTCTGGGTAGTTCACATAAGATCATTCCTAGGTTTGCAAGGTGTTTGCCTATTTTTAAGATGCTTAGAGAAACTTTACTCCTTCATTTAGCAATCTTTCCTAGAATCCAATAACTCTATTAACTTTGCTTATACTTTGTGAGGTCTTGAGTTAACTCTTGAGTTAACTTGAGTTAACAGTTAACTTAAATCTGTTTTCTCCTTTTCTGCTATTTCCTCTACTTCTTCCTTTGATGAGACAAAACACACTCTCTTTTTGAAGCCACTTATTTATAATTTACTGTGTCACTCTCGCTTCCTATCTACTCTTTAACTGGGTACTTGATCCCAATCTGTTTACCCCATCTAAAATCCAGATGAACAAAAACTGTTAAAGCCCCGTCCTTAGTGGACTTTTCTAAACCAGGAGCTCACTACATAATAGAAGCAAACCAAAAGGTGATATATTTGTATCCTAGAGCCCAGGGACCATTTTTAAATCAGAGAAAAAGTGGCCTTAGCTAAAGCCACTGAAGGAGAAGTTTCTTCTGTTAGTATCTCTTTTAATCGGCTCTCAAAGGACATTCCTAGAAGTTGGGGATGGATTGTACTGCAGTTCTAACTGCTAAATGGTCATTACTTTTCCATTAATGGGCATCACATATGAATCACATACAGATCTGATAACGACTGAGCCACCAGCCTTTGTATGGCATATATGTGTGATTTTAGTTACCCAAAGGTACAGGTGTGAATCTTTAACATATTGATTCATCACACTAGGCTTCAACAAACTGGTTGAAACTAAAATACCAGATCTCCTAAAAAGAGGGTGACTCTTTTCTCCTCTTGGTGAACTAGCTCTCCTTTCTAATTATGGTCTGCATGAATTTGACTTTTAAAGCCATAACAGGAATGTGCCATGGAAGTTGAACAGACAGTAATGTTTTAGCCAGAAATCTATACCCTTGCTGCAAAAGCTCTTACTTCTCTGATTAGATTTTATTTTGGTTCCCATTTAGAGTATATGAACTTGATATTAGATGTTATTAAAGTCACAAATGTGATGATATCATCTAATCAGACCTGTACATTTTACAGATAATATTTTCATTTTAGAACACTATTAAGTGCTTTTTTTTAAATGATGTTAAACTCCCAGAAACAAACACAGAAGAACTCATGAAGTCAAAGTATTTTCATTAGTTTTGGGTTAAGATCAAGTTTTTATTTATCAAAATGCAATGAATGGAAAAAAAATCCCAGTATGACCTCACAATGGTCTCATCAATAGTCTTATTAGTAATGTTACTGGTGCAAAATCCAATGCAACTCTGATGGCCTTGAAGTGTTTACTATTGTCCTGAGTAACTGACTGGAGACAGTAGGATGCTTAATTTATGGGCATCTATTAAGCTACCAAGTACGGTTTTAGGAATATGTAGCTATCCATTCCTGGACAAGGATAGTTATCAAAAGATCTTTTCAGCCATAATACTATGACAGTATTAATCATCATCACCACCACCACACATATAGCACATATTATGTTCTAGGTTCTGTTCTCATTCAGAGAAGCAGATCCTATAATCATGCCCATTTTACAACTAAGAAAACTGAGAGCTGAAGTAAATTGTCCAAAGACCCATAGATCATTAGTGTTAGAGACAAAGGTTAAACCCAGGCTATTTGGTTCCAGATTCCTCCTTGCTCTTGGTAATTGCACTAAAGCACCTCATTGCTGGGATTCTAATGTAGATAAACAGGAGTATAAGAGGGAAATCACACAGAATTACCATAACACATTGCCATCTTTCTACAACACCCCTGCTTCCTAGAAAACAAAAACAAGATTAAAAACAAAAACAAGATGTGAAATACTGCTGCAGTATATTTGCGTTGAAAGATTTCTGGGCTAAGTCCTCACCAAAGTTTCTAATAACAAGGGTCCCTACATACACTTGAAGGAGAGGATGGATGGAAAAGATGTATGGGTGACAGTGGCTCTCAATGGAATATGTGACAGCAACATTTTAAAGAGCTGTTTTGAGAAAATGAATAAAAAGCGTGATTATACAGTATTTGGCAAGGGTAAGGGGAAACAAACATTCATTTATAGCTGATATAGCTGGTGGAAATGTAAATCTGTACAACTTCTTTGGAGGACAACTGGGCAATATCTATCACCTTTTGTAATGCACTTATCTGTTGACCTAGTTAGTTCCACTTTTAGGGATTTATCCAATAGATAATCATGTACATACACACAAAGACTAACAAACAAAAACACGCATTTTCTTACTTTTTGTAGTAGTGAAAAGCTAAAAAACATTAGTAATAAAAATAAATGCTTATCAGCAGGGTGCTGATTTAATCAACTATAGTATCTCCATAAAATGCAGTATTATGTTACTATTAAAAAGAATAAAGGAGGGCCACCTGGGTGGCTAAGTTAGTTAAGCATCCAACTTCAGCTCAGGTCATGATCTCATAGTTGGTGGGTTCAAGCCCCACATAGGGGTCTGTGCTGACCACTCGCAGCCTGCAGCCTGCTTCAGATTCTGTGTCTCCTTCTCTCTCTGCCCCTCCCCTGCTCATGTTCTGTTTCTGTCTCTCAAAAATGAAAAATGTTAAAAAAAAAATGACAAAGGAAACCTTAATATTCTTAGATGAAACAGTCCCTAGAACATTTTAAGTGAAAAAGGACAAGATTCAGAAGAATGTGTTAATACCGTGTCAAGAAGGACAAGGAGGGAAAAGAGGAGGGGTACAATATGGTTACAACTCTATGTTGTATACTCATAGATTATCTTTGAGAGAATATACAAAAGACTGGTAATTCTGGTTGCCTCTGAGAAAGAGAATTTGAACTCTAGGAATAGGGATGACAGTGAGAATTTCTACTTTACATTTGTTCCAGTACAATTTTTTACATTATAAAAAATATAAAACATTCCAAAGAGAAACAAAATTATATATACTTTTTTAAATCAGATTTTGAGAAGAGTAGAAAAGTAAGCATAATCATTTAGTATGGAAATAGAATCTCAGGTGTGATGTTGAGAGTTTGATACACAATACATTTTCATATAGAAGATCTTGCTCTGTGATTTTCCATCTCCGCTAAAACTCTAAGAGAAGTGATATGGCCAGGCAAATGACTAAAAGGTAGGTTATCCAAATATTGGAACAAATACCAAAGAGGGTTCTAGAATTTCCTTCTCAGAAAACTTTTAATAGTGAAGAAGTGAGCCTTCCTGGGTGACCTGAGGTATGAATTTCTGAATTAAAGAGATGAGCTAAACAAGTCAGCTCTGGAATTTCTAGATATACCAGACCTAAAGATAAAGCCACATAGACTGATAACATACAGAGGGAAGAAAGAGAAAAAGGAAGTGAAAAAAAATGAAAGTCTAGCTTAAAAAACTGCAGTTCACTAAGCTATGCCTAAATTAAGCAAGAAACACCCACACGCTGTTGACTTGGCCAAAACACTGGAAATTGAGTCTGCTTAAAAACAGACTAAGGCACAGAAGCTAACGCAAAAGGCAAAAACCAGGCGCTAGGCAAGCAGGTGCAAGAGAAGGAATATTTAGTAAATACTAGTGGCCTTCAGAGGTATGACTTGGAGGTATCATATCCTTGTGATGTTATCTTCATACAGCTCTTATATAATTGTGCATTTCTATGATGTTCCAAAGATAACAGAGTCTATGGAAGTGGACAGGATTACCAAAGCTGTTCTCTGACATGATTACAGTGCGACACTCGAGTGTTTTAAGGTCAATATACTTTTTTGCATGGCACTCTACTTTTTTTCTCCTTTACGTCTGAGAAGAAAAAACGAACCTTGTTAGAGATAAATTGAGACTTCAAGTTCAAAGTAGTTGGAGGAGGGGGTTCTACGTCTGCCTAAATAGCTAGGAATGTACACAAACTCATGATTTCCAGGTGAATCTTTTTAGAAAGATTGAGAAAATGACCATACACAAAGGAATTAGCCTTTCAGAGAACAGAGAGACAAAAAAAACCAAAAGAATGAAATTGATATTCATTTATATGTGTTCATGAAATACACTCATGCTAAATTCATACATAATTAAGGTAAGTCCACTATGTTTATTCAAGCTATGCTATGCATGGCTTGAAAGGGAGAGAATAAATTAGGGGCTAGGAAATAGTATGGCAGAGTCAGAATCAGACAAGGTAAAGAACAACAAACCTTTTTCCATACTTTGATTTGAGCAAACATCCATGAGACCAATAAGAAGTCCATACCTGTTTCGAAACTGCATGGTTCTTAGGGTGCTGCCAGCCTCAAAGAACTGAAACCACAGGAACAAGTGATTTCCTCCAGAAATTCCCCAGAAAGCATCCCTGTTTTCTTTAGCAGTGCTTCAGGCCACCCAACAGTTCAATCACCATGATGCCTGCCAACTCTGTTGATCTTTTGCTATTTTAAAGTATGTTCTAAGCTGGAATTTCCTTATATGTTTTTGAATAATCCAGCCAACTGAACCAAATCCAACAATGTCCCAATTTCAGCCAAAGACCTTGATTCGTACACTAATATATGTTTGGTGATAGAAGCCAGAGAAGAATTTATGATGTGGTATTCTTGGAGGATTTGGAAAGCAGGGGTAGCAAGATTTAGAATGAGTAATGATAAGTATATCCACAGATACCAGGTGGAAAGACAAGGAATTGGAAAAGACAAAGAGAGGAAGGAAGGTAGAGAAGCTGTTTTAAAAACAATGTTTCTTCTTCTTGGAAACCCTCAGCATGGAGGTGGGCCAAAGTCACTGACAGAAGGACCAGCCAACAAAGTCCAAAAGAAGAGGCTTTTCTCTCAAGATCACTGTCCTCTATCCTGGCCCAATGTTTCTCCTTATACTAGATCATCCTTCTTTTCCATGCTCTTTTCTCCATTAAAAAGGGTGTTACACCAACCCCTGGAAACAGCCATTTCCCCAAATGTTTGGCAGCAGATGAAGAAAAACAAAATCCCATAGATTATGTCATTCTGTATCTTACCTGACTTTCCAGGGGACA
This sequence comes from Panthera uncia, assembly GCF_023721935.1. Classification (NCBI taxonomy): domain Eukaryota; kingdom Metazoa; phylum Chordata; class Mammalia; order Carnivora; family Felidae; genus Panthera; species Panthera uncia. The sequence goes on from NW_026057582.1 coordinate 23,187,904, forward strand.
GGCATTCTAAAAAAAAGAATTACTGCAAAAGTTCACGACCTCACGTTCAAACATGGTCAAAGTTTGATTCAGCATGTCCCTTCAAGGGGTAAGGGGAAACTCTGCTTTGAAATGTAAGCAATAACACCCTCTGACTTCTACTGAAATGACACCTGCAGACAAGACTGAGAGAAAAGAGGAAAATTCCTCTCTCTCAAACTCAGGATACAAATCAACCTTATCCCAAAAACTGCTTAAGAAGAAAGATCTGCACGCCTATCATGGAAACAACTTGAGATCCTATAATAGAGTGAACTATGAATTCTGACATCTAGTCCACAGGGAGAGGAGTTTAGGGGTTCTGATTACCTGTACCGGTTTCAGTTGCATAGCCTTCTCGTACTTTTCCACCCAAGTGCCAATAATGCCAGGGATGGAAAAGAGAAGATACATAATAAAAATGACATGTCTTTGACTCTTAGTTTTTCTTATAACATAAAATTCATGAACTAAATAGGATTCACATTTATTTGCATTCTTCTGCATAATATATCACTTTAGTTTCAATTCAAGGTTTTACTCCAAATCAACAATTAAAATTAAGAAAATGTAACACTCTTACTTTGTGACTCTATACTACTCTCAGTACACATCTACATGCCTCAGCACTAAAGAGCTTAGATTAAAGGACTCACGCTTTATTTTCCTTTGTTTCTATTCAACCACTGTTCAGTTAGTGGGTACTATATATTCTCTCATGTTCAAGCCAAAATTAACTTCCTTGGTATGTTAAAGCTTTATCTTAAGAATTCAAAGTTGATTTCCAAAATCCAATCTTGGCTCTTTATCTAAATATTGAACTAAAACTAGTTATACTCTTTCTATACTGTGATCAAAGTAGGGAACACATCTTTGCTGACATATTTCCTCTCAGTGATGGTTTTGGTGGCTCTGAATAGAAAATCTTTTATCAGGTTTAGAAAACCTGCTAGCATATATGACCTGGAGAAGAGGTATTGTCTTCCTAGAAGAAAAAATTCTGGAACTTGTCTTACGATGACTTTTCATGGCTGATCAGATGGAATATGTGGAATTAGTTACAAGATAAAGTCTGGATAGAGCACAAAAAGCAAATCCTGATATTCTGATCAAATAACTACCTCAGTTCTCTGTTCTGCAAATAGGCATCTATGCCAGAAGACGCCAGATTCAACCTTGAATGAGATTTTTCCACCTTCATGCTCAGCTCCATCTTATTTCCTTCTAAATATTAAGCGAATGAAAAAAACTTTTCATATATATATATATATATATATATATACACACACATATATGTGTGTATATGTATGCATGTATGCATATATGGTTTTTTGTTATATGTATGTATGTACATATATATGTTTTTTGTTTTTTGTTATATATATGCATATATATGTTTTTTTAAGAAGCCAGACACAAATGACTGCATATTATATGATTCCATTTATATGAAAAGCCCAGAAAAGGCAAATTTATAGAGATAAAAGCAAACTGGTAGTTGTCTGGGGCTAAAGGTAAGACCAGGGAGTAACTGCAAATGGACAGGAGGGAAATTTGGGGAAGTGATGGAAATGGTCTAAAATTTGATTGTGCTGGTATCTAGACAACTCTATAAATTTAATAAAAATCACTGAATTGTAAGCTTACAGTGGATGATTTTTGTGGTATGGAAATTATATCTCAATAAAGCTGCTTAAAAGAAACAGAAAACACCAGTCTTTAGAAAAAAAGGATGTTTCAATTAGGCCTTTAATGATCTAAATATCATGAGAAATTTCTGGCTAATTAGAAATGTTTAAACACAGCAAAATAGGACGCTGCTTAAATTAGCTGAAAGTGACGCCAAGACAAGCATAAAGCACTCTACTTTAGGAAGTGGTTGTTTATATCGATTTTTTTTATATTTCTTTTGTTAATTTACATGGAACATTTCCCTCCCCTCCCCCCCCCAAAAAAAAGACAAAAAGAAAGTGGATTTGGACTTTATTACTTTGTCATCCTGATGAAATAATCTCCCAAGAAAGAGGGTTAAACTAGTAGCACCTATAAAATATCTAATGTGATGGAACAAACAAGTAAATATAAAAGTTGAATTATTTCCTTTTTATTTTTTTCCTACAGAAAGACCCTAGTAAGAAAAGAAGCAAAAAATTAAGAGATAATACTGAGAATTATGTGTGTTAGATGCTGAACTAATCTAATTTTGTCTTCCTGGGTCCACAGGACAACCATATTCCCCAACTTCCTTTTGCATTTTGGATGGAGTCATATCTGACAACATATGGGCAGAAGTGATATACTGTATACATCATTTACAGGCAAGGCAATAAAAACACAATGCATAACCATCCAAGCTCTTTTTCTTTACCCTATGGATATGGCTGGAAGTGAAGAACTCCAAAGTGGTAGACCCAGGTCATAAAAGAATCCTAGATGCCTGAATTATGTCTTTGAAGAGAGCTGTCACTGGTATTGAATTCTGCCTGAACAAGAAAATAAATCTTTCTTTTGTCAAGCCATTAAAATGTTGGGATTGTTTATTATAGCTAATTACCCTAATTACCTTAGTTATTTGTCTTAACTGATATACTATAAGACTCAAAATATATTTCTTCCTTCATTTATTTTATCAACTAAACATTCTTTCTGCCCATCCTTCCTCTTCCTCTTCCTATTCTCCTACCTCATGACTCCAGTTAATGTTCCTTTGTGAGGCAGAAGAAGAAACACATAAGTAATATTCAGCCTGCACTTCATTAACACTCTTCTTCAAGAACCAGAATATTTGAATGGGGTAAAGTAAAAATAATAGGCTGCAATTTTTCATTCAGAAGAGCCAGACTGTGTCTCAAGTCTTTGGTTAAAATGTTACATTATCACCAAGAACAATGCTTTGCCTACCCTCTGAGAAAAAAAATCCCTACAGTGATAAATGCCAGGAAAGAAACGTCAGAGTTGGCAGTCACCTTCTGGGTCATGAACTTTGCCATTATTTTCTGAAGCTTTTGGTAGTGGAGAAGTGCATTCTGGTTGCTCTTTTTTTTTTTTTTTTTTTTTCGGTCCACCCTTGAGGATTATTTCCCCAAAACAACAAATTACCATTTATTTCATTTTCAAGTTGTTTGCTTATACAGGTGCCCTTTCCTCCTTTTCTGCATAAAAAGCAAATGCAAGGAAAGAAGAGAGGACCCGCCCCAGTTCAGAAACCAAGCCCTGAGCCACACTCAGCCCATTACCCTCACCAGCCCTTCATCTGGTCAACCCCAGCTCCCCCACCCCCACAACTCCATAGTCAGAACATAAAATAATTCAAATAAAAAACAGCTCATAAAACAGTAAACAAAATAAAGCCAATTTTTTTTCTTTTTTAAGAACAAAATGAAACTTGAGGGAAAACTTACTGGAGTTACAGTTTATCCTGATACAGTCTAGATGGGGAAAAATAAATGAAAGATGAAATCGCATCCTTCAAGGTAACAGCTGCAGACATCCAAAAACAATCAGTCCACCCTTCCGGGGACAGACACACGCAAGAAATGTGGCCATTTTATATATATATAGTATGTACAAGTTTAAGGGTGGGTGTATATGTACAGTATATTATTTAGTAAAGTTGGATACATATATATATACACACACACACATATATATATACACATATGTATAGAGATATATACTGATATACATATATATCCACAATAGACACCGAATATGCTGTTCCTTTTTTTTTTTCAAAAACCTATTCATTTATATAAAGTATTTCAAACCTGAACTTTGAAATATTAATTTTGCTCAACTTGGAAAATGATGTAAAAATTTCCCCACCAAATGCAAGTTATATTCTATTGCCCCCATAATGATTTTTCTCAAAATTTGTCTTTAAAAGTAGCATTGACACAATTTTTGTATTAGTATTCCAAAGATATATTACCAATCTATTAATTTTTTAAAAGATTTGTTCATGAAGTTTCTCAGTGTAGTATTTAACCCTTTCTCTTTTTCTAAAAACAAACTCCCGCCACCCTCTTCTTTGCTTGGGCCCCAGATGCTCTAAAAATTTGCGTAGGCAGAGCTGCCGTTATCCCTAGATATAAGGAAAGGGTTAATACCACCTGGTCATTTCCTGTCATAAAATGGCCACTTGCAAACAGCTAACCGCACAAACACCCATCCCAGATTTTAGAGAGGTGGGGTTGGGTGTAGGGTAAAAGGAGCTGTATGATGGTAATACAATTGACTGGTTTCTCTGCTATTGTTTCAAAGGCTCCCAGACCAACCCACTCATGAAGCCCATCTCCGTCTTCCTGCCTGAATGCTCAGACTAAATCACGTGCCTATAGCATTCAAGGAGAAGGCGAGACAGGTATATGGGGAGGAGGTCTCAGGCACCTTTGACATCCTACCTATTTCATTCTATGATTCTGCATCTTGAGGGGAGAAAATTCTTTTTTTTTATTGTTTAATGGGAAGGAAAGGGAAGAAAGGGTGGCTAATTTTCCAGTGCTGGTAACCAGACAGGGTATCCTATGCCAGAGATCAGAGTATCTATCCTTTTATTAGTATGTCTTTAGAGTCGTGGACACCCAGCACAAAAGGTTTTGAGTAGAGTCAATGTTTATTGGTAGGGGATTAGGTAGAATGGTTAAAAAATGTCTGATTAATTGTTACAAAGTTGCCCAGTTGAAGATAAATTTGATATATCATGTGGGAATTCCAATATCAATTAGTTTAAAGCTAGATACTAAAAAGTAGAAGTAAAACAAGAAAAGGAAAAAAAAAGTTACAGGGAAAATTAGTTAGAAACTGAGCTCCTCTGCCTAAAGTTGAACCAATAGTTTGGAGGACTCTTCACGGATAATGCCACCATTTGAATTTCCCAAAGTAAACGATTTTAAGAAAGCAAGTGAAAAAGGAACCAGTGGCAAAGGACAGGGCAGAATGAAACTGTGTGCAATCCAGAGAGGAGAAATATATGACACCCACTCATTCTGAGGAAGGAGGCAGGATGCTTATCTGTTCCCCCGAAGAACATCTCTTGAGAAAAATCTGGGTTTGGTTTCGTGCGGTTAGGTTTGTCATGTGTCGTCAACCGCAACAGAAAAGTGGGAGCAAACAGCCCTGGAGCAACCGGTACGATCACCAAACAGAGGAGGCCATGCCCCTGGTGAGGACTAGGAAGGAGGAGGGCAAGTAGGGAGGAAGGGGTGGGGCTTCCGCTACCCGTTGCACCTACCATCAGGCGAAGCTGGAGAGATGTCCCTTCCTGATGTACTAAGGAGACAGGAGAAACAGGTGTATGCACATGCTTAAGAGAGAAGGGAAGAGAAAGAGTGGGCCTAAAGCAGCAAACCTGAGAGCTATAAATAAGAAGTGGTTCTCTTCTTTGGATTCTTATGCTGTTGAAGATTGTATTCTTAGACAAGGACCTGGTTTAGGGAGAGGTGCTGGCTACACTCAAATGGTTCCATGAACTGAATGGTGTCTCTAAACCAATGTGAGGAACTGGAGCTTTCAAGATGGTAGACAACTGGTTAAGTCAAGAAGGGATGGGTTATTTTGATTCTTTGCTTGAAGAATAAGTAGTTCAAGGGGAAAAAAATATGTACCCCAGTGCCTTGCTCATAGGCTCTGAGAAGGTGGTCTTGATAGTGAGGGTGTATTTTTTAATGAAAAGTGAATCATGGGAACTGGGTTGGGAAAGCAACATCCTTTAGATCTCTCTTCAGTAGCAGCCAAAGTTCTACCTCTGCCTTAGCCTTGGCAAGGTATCTGAGGGGTATATGCATGTCTGTGTATGTCTGTGCTGTTCATTATGTTTAATTTAGGTTTTTCTATTTTATTTTAGTAAATGAAGAGAAATTATTTTCTAGATTGATGAGATTTGGGTTGAGAGCACGGAAGAGGTGAATGTGTCTTCAACAATGCACAGAGTAAATGGCAGTCAATAAGTCTTTGTTGCCAGAGAGAACATCTGGAGAATTGGAATGCAATTAACCAAACTGCATGAGCCTCCCTATGAGCCTCCACCACTGAAGAAGCGTTGCTGGCATTCTGCTGAGGATTCTAAGGGCCACAAATGAGGTGTCAATACTGACTGACTTTTCAGCCATATGGCTCAATTCAAACCAGACACTAAGGAAAAAAGATTCCCTCTGTGCGTGTTTAAAAGGTAACCATCACGAAAGCAGTCATCAAGACCACCACGTCATTGATCCACAGTATTGAGCTGTGGGGATAACAGATAACCCATGTTGATCCAGCATTTTAGAAAGTCAGGTTCTAGGCTCAACTCCAATGCCAACTTTTTATGTTAGCTTTGAAAAGTCAAACATTTCTTTGTTTCACATCTGTAAAAAGTAAGCATAAAAACATTTGCATGATTTATCTCATAAAGTTACTGGGCGACTGAAATAAGGTTTTTAAATCTTTAAATATACTATGATAATGAAATTATTATATGTTTTAATTGTAAGAGATCAAAATATGATTGATCAGTAGCCAATCTCTCAACTTTTAAGAATGTGCAGTGTTGTAGGACCTTTTTCAACACCAGCTATTACCACATCTGCTCTCTTCAGAGATCAAGACCCTCAGGGAAGCCTAGTCTCCTTGACATTTAGGAGATGGATACATTACATCAGAGAAATATATACATACTAGACTTTATATTATGAGCTTATATGTGTGACCAATTTGAAATAAACTGTAATATCATTTGAGCATATGCTACAAAAGAGACACAACTGAAATGGTGAACAAATTGATCAGGTTGAATTTAATTCTTGTGGAATAAATGTGAATGCAAACCCTACTTAGAGATGCTTTCTTCCCTCTTCCAATGAAAAGGGAAAAATAAATTCATAATAAGGAGAGAAAACATTCATAAAGGAGTATATTTGGGGAGGGAAGGGAAGAAGAACCTTTAAATGAAGCATGGATGTGAACAGTTTTGTATACATAAGCACAGGGAATTTCAGTGAGGTTTTTCAAGTTAGGTTTGAAAGAAAGTTAAAGAAATTCAAACCAGTCATTGTGATGAATCCTACTCTTCAGGGGAAAAAGAAGTCACTATTGCTTCTGAAAAGCACAAGGTTCTCCTACTCTGTTTTGCCTAAGATATCTCTACCTCAGAGGAGCTAGACTGAGTGTGTGCTAGAAGTCAAGTAGTCTCCTTGAGAAGCACTTCTCTCATAGTTGAGGCAGAGTTTAAAACAGAAAAATAACGGTTTCTAGGAATACACATGGGACCTCTGATTGTGTGTGTGTGTGTGTGTGTGTGTGTGTGCGCGCGTGTGTGTGTGTGTAAGAGAATCTGTCCACTCCTTCCTCATCCCTTTTTATCTTCCTCCATCCCATCTCTCCTCCTAAGATGTAAGACCTACCACCATTGGCTTTCTCATCTTTACAAAACAACGTCTAAGAAGAAAAATATATTTTCTGTTTAAAGACAGTATACATTTCCACAGGGCCCCATGGGGCTAATCATCCTTATATATATGGTTCTCTCTTGCTCTGAAACATGCAGAGTTAAGAATTGTCATGTTTTTCTGTAAGCTATTTAAGTCATTAGGTTCATTTTTTTGTTTTTTTTTTTATTTTTTCAAAATGTCTTCTGCTATTTTTCAGAGAAGTAGACAATCAGCTACTGGTTGTTGGTTTTAGGTCATACACGCTCTTTTGTTGCTTTGATGGGGGTAGGGACGATGGTGTAGGGAAGGGAAGGTGAAAGGGACAGGGGTATTGCCAGCCCCTGCAGGCTGCTCAGTACACTCTGTTCTCAAGGCTGTTTGCTATGCGGGCCGCAGGCTTTGGGCCTTTGAAGGGTTGAATACCATCTTTTGATTTACCATGGTTGATGGTGGGGAGAATTAAAAACTCAAGAACACAAAGATCCAGCAAAAAAAAAAAAAAATTAAAAAAAAATAACCAAACACACACATACACAAACAAACAACAACGACAACAACAACAACAAAAAAACCCAAGAGACACACTAACAACAGAAATCAAATGAGGTTGGACAAGAAAAAGGGCATAGTGTTATAAAAGCTGCAAATTGGAAGGAAAAAAAGAGACATAACTAAAGCCACTGCTCAAAACAGTCCTCTGTGTCCTAGAGATATTTAGGATTGTAGTGTAGGCATTTTCCAAGTACAACCAGTTGACCTGACAGCAGGTAAGACTGGTATGGATTCCAAATCCCACCTTCCCACTAGGCCATCTAAGGTTTTATATGGTCTTGTGTCTGGTATATTTGTTCATCATGTCTTCTCCGTGCCTCTGACAACCCATTCCACTGGAATCTTTAAGAAGGAGCTCTGTATCCAAACATATACTATATACCCAAATAAATCCATAGCTTAGGAAGCTTGAACTCAGCCATACTACTCATCCTGCTGACATAGGGCACTGACTTTCTACTGAGTAGAAATGAGGTTGGTTTCTTTCCTTCCAGAAATCAAGAGGTCCCCATTCTCCATAGAAGATCAATTAGAATCCAGTCAAGAAGGTCAGTAGCAGGAGAGAATGTGAGGCCATCAGGAGGGGAGTTCCCAAAGTATATGTTACATGTAATTGCAGTGGAAGAACAATAAAGCTGCAAATTTAAAACTGTCATAATTTTTAAATACTAAGGAAAAATTGATATGTATTACATGAGGAGGGCAGATAAATTGGAGAATAACAGTGTGACAGGACAATCTTTATAAAAGGGGCTGCTAGATAATGGGTAAGAATGTCAGGAAGGAAGAAGAGGATACATATCAGGAGCCACATTCTCCTTCTACATGTCAGAGACTCTATAAATTTATAGGATTATTTCTTTAATGGGACATCAGAAAAAAATCTGACTTGTCCTCCCCACTAGGCTAAAGTATGAAGAGATACCAGTGCCACCAGAATTCCCCATTTGAATAGTCATTGTAGATAAAGAAACAATGCAGCTCTCATCCTACTCACAAAGCTTAGTTCTCTCAAACCCAACCTCCATTTTGCCTCCATTTGCTATCCTATCTCTGCCTTCAGCTTTGACTGTTTTGAGTGGTGACCAAGGAGTTGGACTTAATGGCAATGTGATTGATCAAAAGATGGACCAAAGTAGCGTGTTTTACACAAAGCTAAACGGTTCCAAAAAACCAAGAAAGGAAACTTAAAAAATAAATAATCTAGTAAAAAAAAAAAAAAACCACCACTGTCAGAAACCAGAAATTGACATCAAAACCTCATGCAGAAACAAGGAGAAGGTGTTTGTTGCTGTTAGGTTTTATCCTTGATCTATTAAACAAGAGGTGAGCAGCTAACTTTTAAGAAACAAACAAAGAATTCAATCAAACCAATGAAAATCAGAAAAGAAAGGGTAGACAAGCCCAAACGAAGTGGCAGAGGGTACTTCATACGATACCTAAGTTAACCATGAGCTTGACACGCCCCCCATCCAGCTCCAAACGCAGGGTGTCCGCAGAGTCCCTGGAGGTAGTAGCCACCAGCAGCCCATAAGCTCGCTGGGACATGAAGCGGAAGGACACATCCTCTGCCTCAGTGTGCATGACCATGGGCATGATGATCTTCATGTACATGCTGCCATCATAGCTCAAGATGGACGCCTCTGCAAAGAAGAATGGAGGAGAATGTCAGGATAAAGGATATCAGAGTTTCTCTTTGCTTCCAGGGTAAGTAGAGTAGGGAGGAGAGGACACCAAATTTGCAGTCAGGTGACCTGTGTTGGATAGACCTCCAGTGCTGCCACTTTTAACCTATGTGACCTTGGGCAGACCACTTAAACTCTGAGGTTCTATTTCATTATTTGCCTTTAAAAGGCATACAGTGGCACTGGTCACTGCCCTACCATGTTCACAGACTTAGCAAGTGTGCCAAATGAAATAATGGATACGAAGATGTTTTGTAAATGTATAAATGCCCCCACAAATAGTAATAATTTAATTCTACGTGCTGTAGACAAAACAAAAATGCATTAAACAAAACTTAGACTCCTGGAAGTATTTCATGAAGAATAGGAGGAAAACAGAAATTTTTAACCAGCACAGCAAACAGACATTTGCCAGAGCTTCTAGGAGGAAAGAGCAGCAGCCCAGGTCTGGTCCTGTAACAGCCCTAGTGGCCAGGCACTATACGAGTTTGCTTCACCCATTCAAAGAGGATCTACAGAACTAGAGCTAGAACAACAACAACAAAAATAATGACACCCTGAAAGTCAGTCAGTCATTTTATTCAAATAGCACTCTTATGAGGAAGAAACTCTACCTAATCTGATGCTTCTCTAGTCCAAGCACTTTGATTAGGAGCCCCCTTCCTCCCACTCCACCCCATTATGTTATCATCTCACTTAATGCTACAACGTGGATCTATCATTCCTACTTTGAATAGAAAACCAAGGGTCTTGAAGGCAGATGTTAACATCTCAAAGTCAGACAGCCTGGATTTTAAGCCAGTATGTCCAATACCAAAGCCAGGACCTGTTCTACAACACCATGCTGCTCAAAATGTGCATTTGTTCAATCATTCATTTAGCAAATATTTTTAGAGAACACAGAAATGATCACTCACATTCCTATGAAGCCAACCTGTCACTGGGCTCAGTATCCAGCACTCACTGGGCCCTCATTAAACATTTACTGTTGCCAAATAGTTGCTACCTACCTACATGTACTATGGAGGGTTCAAAAGTGAAACAGATAAGAACCCTGCTATGACGGGAGACATGGCATGTGGAAGTAACTGTACTAGAATATACAAATGGTTAAATGACCGACCCAGGAAATATCTATAAATCCAGGGGCATTCAGGGCATTCATGCCACACAAAGACTGTGGTATGCAGGTGAGTAGAGAAGATAAGGTAGAGTCTGAGATGTTCTTGGTAGATGAATGGGGTTTGTAATGAAAGAGGTGATGGCATCAGATTTGTCACAGATAAAATAGCATCTGTATACATAGAGGAAAGAAAGAAGGGGAATTCTGAGATAAAAACAAGCTATTAAATTTAACAAAAGCATCAAGCATATTTTGAGAAGTAGTTATATAACTGTTCTTTGATATTACAATAAAATCAATGGACTTGGGAAGATATGGGAAGTGAATGGTTTTAGATTGAGAAGTACCATGATGCATTCATTTCTGATGCTGTGTACCTGGCACTCTTCTAAGTGTTGTGGGCCTAACAGTGAACAAGAGACAAAAATTGTCTGCCTTTATGTATAAAAAAAACCAGATCAGGAAGATACCAGCCCAACCACATGGAAGGTACTCAAAACAATCTATGTCACCATCATACCACCACCCTATTTACACGAGCAATATAAATACACCTGCTTATTCCCGAGAAGCAACCACCACCTGGGTAATACCCACAACATGCTAATGGCTGTACATTACAATCTGAAAACTCTAAGATTACAAATAAAGTTTGACAGTTACAGACACTGCCACAATAAAAGACATATGATGAAGATGCATTCTTAGATGGGAAACATAACATGGTCCAGATGCGAAAGAAACTATTTTATTTCCTGGAAGAGCAGAATGAAAAGATCAATAATGATAACTAAAATGTATTGAGAACTCATCGTTTGCCTGGTGCTTGTTAGAATTTTACATGCACTAAGACAATTAATGCTTATAAGAACACCACAAAGAAGAAAATATCATTATTAGATTTTATAGATACCAGGTAACACAGATAACAAATGGTAGAGCTGTGAGTCGAACACCGGCAGTTTGATTCTCACAGCTATATCCTTAACCATTCTGCCCAATTGTCAGAGGGCTCTGCCATGAACACATCCATGTTCCTAAGCACTGAAAGCACATCTACAATGCCTCATGGTAGAGTGTGGTGTCCTTGTGTATATGTTTGTGTCATACACACGTCATTGTTTAAAGCTGTATATTATTTATGAACACATAAAATTATATAAATATAGATAAGACATCCATTTCTAAATATGCTACATATAAATATGCACAATTCTTTGTGTGTTTGTGTAATTAAGAACACTATTAATCACTGTTACTATGTACCTTCTACTATACTCACCTACATACATATGTACACTCCTTTTTAAGAGACATTAGAGTATTCAGTGAGCCCTAAAATGGTTGTTTTGATGTATTCAACTTAAATACAATCCAAAAGTAATGGTCACTTTTATCTCTCTGGATATGTGTAGTGCCAGAACATAGTCGAAATGAATGCATGTTTATGTCAGTATTGGTAGTATCAGGGAGCATCAGGTAAGTATGCAGTTAAACAGCTAATGGTACCAAATAAAGTATGTATCTCAATGTGTACCTTGGTGTGTGTTTCTGTGTGTTCTATTATCGACCCAATATTTTTTTTAATTTATTTTTTTTTAATTTTTTAACGTTTATTTATTTTTGAGACAGAGAGAGACAGAGCATGAACGGGGGAGGGTCAGAGAGAGGGAGACACAGAATCTGAAACAGGCTCCAGGCTCTGAGCTGTCAGCACAGAGCCCGACGCGGGGCTCGAACTCACGGACCGCAAGATCATGACCCGAGCCGAAGTCGGCCGCTCAACCTACTGAGCCACCCAGGCGCCCCTCGACCCAATATTTTTAAGGGGAGGGTGATGAAGCAGAAAATTTAGTGTAGGAATCAGCTAAAAAAAATCCATTCCAGGATTCTTATTAATTTGCTTAAAAGATTTCAAACACAAGGAGCACCCACCATGAATACAATAATTATTTGAGGCAAGAAAATAGGCCTGAATAAGGAAATTATTCAGTCTGAAACAAGTTGGTCTAATGAGTTTTAAGAGGTCACATGATGGGATGCCTACATAATGGTACTTACACAGTTTCCCTATCTTGTGCCTCTTTGCTCCTTTACTATCCCCTTTCATCTTAAATTAATATATCCTAGCACACTCATTCCTTTAACGATTAACTGTATTTTTGAGCTACTTTCTTAGTGGTTGCTCCAGGTCTTACAATATACATCTTATCAAAATATGCTTCATATCTATACTCAGCTTAATTCCAGTGAGATATAGAAACTCTACTCTTCCACAACACTCTTCCCTTCCTCCTCATTGTGTTGTTATTCACATTATGTCTATATGTGTTAGAACCTCAAAAATATTCTATTATCATGATTGCTTTTTAAAAACATGCCTTCTTAAAAAGCGAATAGAAGAAAGGATAGCTCAAATATATTTATAGAGTTTTTTTAATTAAGCTTATTATTTACCATTTCTATCCCTCTTCATTTCTTCTTGCAGACTCAAGTTACCATCTGCTGTCATTTCCTTTTCTCCAATATAGCTTCATTCATTTGCGGTTTATTGTCAAATATATCACAATTCCATACATTATAGGCCCAACAGTACAATTTTATAGATATTGTTTTTTGCAATTGTGTTTTAAATCAGTTAAGAGAAAAAAGAAAAAGAAATGGGTAATTATGCTGTCTTTTATCATTACCTACATAACTACCTTTACTGGAGCTCTTTTTTTTTTCATGTAGATTCAAATTACTGTCTGCTGTCACTTCCTTCCAGCATGAAGAATTAAAGCAGTTAGTAGTTCTCATAAGGCAGGTATACTAGCAGTGAACTCTCCGAGTTTACCTGGGAATGCCTTTATTTTGCCTTAACTTTTGAATGACCGCTCTGTTGGATATGGAAATCCTGGCTGACACTTCTGTTTCTTTCAGTACATTGAATGCTGTCATGTCTCTTGCCTCCGCTGTTTCTCAAGACATATCAGCTGTTAATCTCACTGCAGTGCTCTTATACACAAGGAGTCATTTATTTGTCTCTTGCTGTTTCCAAGATTTCTTTGTCTTTGGTGTTCAATGGTTTTATACAATGGGCCTGGATGTAAACTCTTTGAATTTATCCTACTTAGAGTACATTCAGCTTCTCTGCTGTGGAGACTGTTTTTCATCAAATTTGGGAAATTTTCAGTCATTAATACTTTGAATATTTTGTTTCTGTCCCTTTTTCCCTCCTTTCGTCCCTGTGCTCCCATCTTACATATGTTGAGACATTTAAAAGTCCCCCACATTTTCCTGACATTCTGTTCATTGATCTTCATTTTTTTCTTCTATTCAGACTTATAATTTCTATTAATCTATCTTCAACTTTGCGGATTCTTCTGCTGACTCAAATCTATTGTTGAGCCTCTCTAGGGAATTTTCTTAGAGTTACTGCACTTCTCAACTCCAAATTTATATAGTATGTATGCAAAATCTCTAAATGGAAATTTAGAAGTTGAAAATTTATATATATATATATATACACACATACATACACTAACGATAATTGTAATAATACTAATACATCATTATAATTGATGAATCATTAGCATCTTACTTTTCTTTAATACTCTAAGCCTTTAAGCATAGTTTTCTTAATCCTTTTAACATATTTAACATAATAACTTCCATGGAGGCTGTCTGCTAAGTCCAACATCTGGAGCCCCTCAAAGATAGTTTCCATTGCCAACATATATTCCTGTGTATCAGTCACATTTTCCCACCGCTGTGCATGTCTCACAACTTCTTGATGAAAACTGGACATTTTAGATGATGGATTATAGCAAGGTTAGGTCCTGCTCTCCGCTCTCCCACCCACCACCACCACCAGGGCTAGTTCTTGTTGTCCATTTGTTTCTTTGTTTAATGACCTGGCTGAGTGAATTTCGTGATTTATATTTTCATGGCGGTGTGACAGCTCTGATTTCCCTGCTCAGATGTTTTCCCCCATTTTTATCTTTTAGTGTGCCTTCCTATTGTTGGCAGGTATTATCCCTAGCCAATATAAGCCACTTATTGGTCAAATACTATACTTATGTCTCTGTAGTCAGTTAATTTTAATCCTTTCTCTGTTGATGTGTGTGAATTGGAGACTTCTTTCACAGTTCAGAGAGTGTAAGATTTTGCCTCATGTACAGCCAGGGACTAGTACTTGGAAGTTGTCCCTTCTGTCAAATTAGTCATGTGACTGCACTGTTCTAGTTCTCACATTTTTCTCCCTTCCATCTATAATCTCCCTCTTCCTTTCACTCAGTTAATTTGTTTTAAAATTTTTCCTTTAAATTCTTGAGCCACTAAAATTTCTAAAGTTATTCTACAGTCCAAATGAGCTACAGAATACAGCTCATGGGAAATTCTTTGGTCCTTTATTTTCTTCTAGACCAAATTCCTAGACTTTTCTAATGTATATAGCTTCCTTTGTTTTATTTTACTTTATTTCTTCTGCTGTTTTATACTTGCATTGTCATGTCCTTGACTTTCCGGCTCATACTCAGGTGGCTCTGTCCAGAGTTTCTAATTGTTCAGACATAGTTTCAGGGACTTGATTCCCAGAGTCATCTACAGTTGAATGGCTTCATATTTTTAGTTCTATGGAGTTATTTTCTGTAGCTTGAGAGATGGTAAAATACGGGAACAAAATGAGGGGAGTGATAAAGAGCTCAATCAAGACTGTACATAATCTTCATTTAGCTGCCAAGGCTATGTTCTCATTTCTGAACCTTAAGTTCCTGGAGCAGAAGTCACCCCATCTGGTTAAAGAGTGTATCCCAAGGCAGTAGAGGGGAAGCATTAGGACTTCTTATCTGTTTAGCCCTGGTGACTTATCTTTTTATTCTCAGTCCCACTGTCTGGGTCTGTTACAGATATTTCCCTCCCACTGCCATTTCTACTACTCTTCACTCAGGTGGGACCAGATAAGAACATCTACTCAATCTTTTTCTTTTCCCTCTATAAAAATATTAGGGATAACTTTCAATATTTTTATCAATTAAGTAATACTATACCTGAGGAGCACAGGCAGGGTTGGCAGGCTCATCCTGTTTGGCCATTCCTCTTGGCTTTGTTTCCAAATCATTTATCTTTCTCCTACTTTTTGAGATTTAGGAAACTGAGTTTTACTTGAGGCTAATGATTATTTAAATGGTATACTCTTTTTTGTTTAACTTGAAAGAGGGTGCTTCTGGCAGGCAACTTTTCCCTACCATTCTCCCACTGATATTCTTCTGGCCAACCTTGTAAGCAAAGTACCATTAAATAATCACCCCCCTCATCCTCTTCTCTTTTTGTACCTTCAAGACACCCTCCTGCTCATTCATGCAGCTATTGGCCTTACACACTCCTTAAGTGTGTTTTATTCTGACAAAACTTCCCAAATACACAGATTGCTTCCTCTCCACCCAAACTGGGCTGATCTTAAACAGTGTGCAAATTTATACAGGAATGCCTGCCAGGTTCTAATTCTGTATTTTGCAACAGCAGGAACAACATAAATCTCTAGCTCCAAGCAGACCCAACAGTAGCCAACAGTTCTGGGGAATCAACAAAATTGATGTAGGGCAATGTCCTCCCTCTTGTGGACAAGGCTGAAAAGAACTAACTTTTCATTCTCAACATAATGCTGACATTACATACAGTCATTCTGGCTTCTCTTCTCCAAACAGCTAGAGCACTCTAAAGCTATGACAAAAATTTTGATGGACATTTCTCACTTTAAGAAAAGCAGGTATGCCTTTTGGGATGAGCACTGGGTGTTGTATGGAAACCAATTTGACAATAAATTTCATATATTAAAAAAATAAAATAAAATAAAATAAAATAAAAAGAAAAGCAGGTATGTATGTACATGTGCATATTTTTTGGTACTAATAAGGAGGGAAGATAGGAAGGAAGGGTAACGGGATACAGAAATCCTGGTTTATAAGGTACATAATTTTTAAGAAAATGTTCATTCAATCAAAGAAGTCATGCAGCTTTCTCTTATATAGTTTTTCATACTCAATTAAAAATTAACTTAATTTATAAAAATTAAACAACACAATTAACCAGGAGAAATATAGCCACTGCTTGCAATAATATTTGCTCATTCATTCAATGATTAGTCTCTAATATATGCCAGACACTGTGCTGACCTGGGGGATGGGAGTAACAGAGCTGCTGTCTTTAATGAGATTACAGTAAAATGGAATTATAGACACAAACAGGTAAATTGTTATACTAAAAAATGAACAAAGTGCTGCAGGAACTCAGCTCAGATGTCTTTGTGTTTGCCTAGAGTTGTTAAGGAGGAGGGGTATAACTTGCTTCAAGAGTTAGAGTGAACAGGAGCACCTAGGTGGCTCAGTTGGTTAAGCATCTTTTTTGTTTGTTTGTTTAAATTTTTTTTCACATTTATTCATTTTTGAGAGTGAGAGAGACAGAGCATGAGTGGGAGAGGGGCAGAGGAGGGCACAGAATCTGAAGCAGGGTCCAGGCTCCAAGCTGTAAGCACAGGGCCGGACATGGGGCTCGAACTCACGACTGCTAGATCATGACTTGAGCTCAAGTTGGATGCTCAACCGAATGAGCCACCCAGGTGCCCCTAAGCTTCTGACTCTTGATCTCGGCCCAGGTCATGATCTCAAGGTTCATGAGTTCAAGCCCCGCATTAGGCTCTGTGCTGGCAGCATGGAGCCTGCTTGGGATTCTGTCTCTCCTTCTCTCTGCCCCTTCCCTGCTATGCATACTCTCCCTCCTTCCTCTCTCTCAAAATTAATAAACTAAAAAATTAAAAAAAAAAGAATGAGAGTGAACAATAAAAAAGAAGTGGGAAGGCATTCCAGTTGGTAGAACAGCATATGTACTAGGGGCAAAGTTGACAAGGGCATGGAATAAAATCACATATCACAGCATCTTGTAAACAGTCAGGGGGAGTTCAAAGTCCTAAAGTAGAACAGAATTTCTCAATTGTGACAATACTGACACTTTGAACCAGATAACTCTTTGTTGTGGGAGCTGCCTTGTGCATTGTAAGATGTTTAGCAGTAGCCCTACCGTCCACACACTAGGTGCCAATAGCATTCCCTTTAGTCATGACAACTAAAAATGTCTCCAGACATTGCCAAATGCCTGTCGGAGGATAAAAAAAAAAAAAAGTTAAAAAAAATACAAAATACAAAAATAAACCACCTCAGGTGAGAACCAGTCTAGTGGGTCCATATGAGCTCAAGAATAAAGATTGGAATTGGTAAAGTTAACACTAAAGGAATACAGAGAGGTACCAATATAAAAGACCAAGTAATTACAGTTAGGGACTTTGGATCTTAGTCAATACAGAGGAGTTTTAGACATGAAGTGACATGGTCAGATTTGCTCCATAGGCTAATTCTGACAGTGCAGGAAGACAGAATGGTGTAGGGGGAGACCAGATGCAATCTTATCCAATTTTCTTCCAGACACTATTACCATTACTCTATCTTGCAAAACATGTTATGAAATTTCAAAACATATTTATAAAGGACAGTGGCATGTTTCTGAGAATTGTTCCTTTTCTGAGTCCATTCAAGAAAGCTCTATTGTGTAAAGCTGTAATTACACATATGGGTCAGCCTCCCTACTCGGAATCATTGGTCCACGGGCTGTCGCTGTGAGTGTGTAAGCTTGGATTTAGAAGACTGGGATGGAATCCTAGATCTGTATGTTATTTAACTGTGAAACATTCTGGGCCTCAGTTTCCCCATCCATAATGTGTCTTAACAACACTGAGTCAGTCAGGATACTAATAGGAAAGACACAGCCCACTCCAACCATGCCATATTATGAAGGTTTAATAAAAGTAAATACTTACAAAGGTTAATAGGCACAGGCAGGGCATAATGAACCTTCCAAGGGGTAATGCAGTATTCAGTGCTATTAAGAGAAGACCTCTATCACTACCTTTGGCCTAATGGGGCAAGGGAAAGGTCAGTTATCAGAACTGTGAGGAAGACAGAGAGTTAGCAGTGCCTCACAAGAGCTGTGACCTTAGGTCAAAGGGCCAATTGGTAGTCATTCCACAGGGAGGGAGACAGAAAATTAAAAATTCAGACTTCACTGTCATCCTTCCTTCTCATCCTCCTTGTGTGCTTCCCACTGGGCAAACTCAACCAGAATACAGAAGGCAAAGGGGCCTGTTATAATGCAATCCACAGGACAACCTTCCATGGTTCAAGCTGAGTGGGGAAAAAGCTGCAAAGAAAAGGAATCCATCACAATGGTGAAACCTGAAACATGAATGTGAAAATACCCAAATATCTCATATTCAACAGTGCTTAGTGAATGTTATCTGTTAGCGTGTAGTGCACACGTGTGCATTTTAATTTCCCTGATGTCTAGAGATGGCCCACTGCTTTCATGCGAGCATACTCCCGTACCAGAGGTAGCACTGGTTAGTAGAAAGAGCCTAGGTGTCAGGAGACCCATGTCTCTCTCCAGATCCACCTCTTATGGGCGTGCAATCTTGGGAAAGCCACACATTTGCTGGGCCTGCCTTATGTAAATGTTGAATAATATTTTTAAATGATATAAGAAAATATGTTTGAAAGAGGTCTGAAACTGTAAAATGGAATGTAATTATGAAGCGTTAATTACACCATTTTGTTAGTATTCATCTTCATTATGAAGTCTACTTTGATTAAATAGAAAAATAAAGTATACATTCTGCTTTCTTCTGTTCTCAAATTCCATACACAATGGTTCTACTTTCATAGACTTTCTCTACCTGTGGTAGAGATTACACTCCAGAACCCCAGAGTTAGAGTTTCTGTTAATATTTTTGATGGTAAGCATGGCTCATAGTAGTCAGGGGCAGGTTATGTTCAGTGATGGACCCTGATAGTCTGGTCCAACTACACTATTCATTCTGAAAGACAGACAACACTATTCTGGAGACTTTCATTTTTGCCCAAAGCTTGCTGCCTCTCTGTCATATATTCTTGTCAGTACTCCAGAGAATACATTTGCTCTCTGTTATTGATATGTGGCTACTAAAATTTAAATAAGGTTTTATCTCTGAACCATCAAACAAGGATGATTAACTGCAGATATGGATCTGGAGTGAATGAATTTGTATAATGGATTTGTTTTATTCTAGAATATTGTTACACAATAGCACTGAGCTGATAGAGTAACATAATTAATGACCGACTGCATGCCTGTACTTGTTGGTGGTCTGATTCCCAAATGGCTGGGCTGAAGGCTCAGAGAACTGTTCCGCACACAGTTGTGCTCACTGGAATATGACTGTTTCAGTATTGTCCAAGGCAAAACCAGAGAAACAATTTCTCTAGGAGAGCAAAGGAGAATACACTTTCACCCTGTTAACTGTTCTGCAATGTACTGGTTCAACAAACCTCAGTTTTATATATAGCTTCTTCCAAAGAGAGACTGAGACGTTATTTCAACATGAACCAAAATCAAATTGTCTAGAAATATAAATTAAATTTTCTAGAAAAGTCAAACCAATGAAGAAATTTCCATAAGTACAATGGACTGATTACAGTACAGTCTGTTAGTATACCAGAAAAAAAAAAAAAAAAAACCATAGAAGCTGTGACATTACTCTCTCTGAATTGAACAAAAATTTAGTTAAAAACTTAAAAATTACCTGCATTCAAACCTTTTATTTCATAACCAAGGAAACTGAGGTAATATTTAAAGCCTTGATATTTTTTGCTTATATTGATATTAAAAACCTTCCTTTTTTTTCTACTTGGGATCGTGCTTCCAAAATCAGGCTGTACAAAATCAGCAATGTTCTGAAACAGATACGTCAATAGATCCATACATATAGAATACTTAAAGATCTATTGAGGCACCAGTTCAGAATGTTCTTGATACATATACATGTTATATGTATGTATATGATATACATATATATGTGTATGTGATATATATGTTATATATGTGTATGTGTGTGATATATACGTAAATGTTATATATACGTATATACGTGTGTGTGAGATATATAAGCTATTTCCAACATTACTCAAGCAGAGTTAGCTACAGAATGGGACTACAAAAGAAATATGACAACGCCAGACAGTGAATTCAATGCACATAAGACGTGAATGAAAAGATATCTCTTCTAGTGAAAGTGACTATTAACAAAAAGAGAATAGTGGGAAATTTCACAACTCTACATTTTGTATGGTAGGATCTAGAGTTGACCAGGTTAATAAACTACTCCTGCAATTGAATTCCATATAATTTTTCAACTCAAAGATATTATTAAGATGAATGTTAGATCCTATGTAATGTCTCAGGCTATTAGCTCATCAACCCCCTGGCCAACTCACAGTAAAACACAGTCTTCTTGGGAGACTACATCATTTATAGTATTCATTTATAAATCATTAGGGAAGATTTGCCATATCAATATCTGGCTTATTTATTCAACACATTTTTTTGAGTACCTATTACGTTTTCATGTACTTTTCTAGACTTGCGATCTAGAGAGGGACAAAACAGATGTTCCTACTTTGTGGAACTTTACTTTTAGCTATAGTCATCTGGGGTAATGGCTGAATACAACTAACCTTGTTAGCCTCTGATGATATAAATGGCAAACAGCTATTGTAATATACAAGGAGAAACAAATAGTGAGCAGGAAGATAATCATTTGGCTGCATATACAGACGTTGCATATCTCAGATTTTCCTACCTCAAGCCCTCTGTCAGTATCATTTTATAAGAACTTTACCTAGAACAGTAAGGTATCAGAAAATTTCATCAAGGTGTAACTCATGGTTGTGGAGTATCGTACAGAAGGAATGTCTCATTTCCTTTGTCCCAAAAGATGGAGGTGCATGCTAGGGGTACCCCCACCTAAGGTAATAGGATACAGGGGTAGATATTAAGCAAAGCCCGATGTTGTACTCAGCTGGCCAAAGAGAAGAAAAAAAATGTTGTAGCTGTCTGGCAGATAACTAGGATGCATCATACACAGGCTGCTACTGCAGCAACAATAGAGAACACGACTAAAATTAAGCTATAAACACTTCTTCTTGTCAGGGCCCCATTCCTCTGCAAACAGAAAGTTGTTTTATAGGGCTGGCAAAGCATACTGTAAATTATATTACCAGCCCACAGCTGATGAGTTTATAAGTCTACAGGGAACAAGTTATCTGGCTCTGTCACCATGCTTAGCTTGCCAAACTTGCATGTGAGGCACACCAATCTGAGAGATATTGCTAAAACTTAGAAATGAGTGGGCCAAGAATAGCACTGGAGCAGAAGAAGGAAGGTACATGGTACATAACATTAATTTGTCCCTAAAGTTTTCCTCTTAGAGCTTCTTTATGACTCAACAATGCTGTTCAGTAGTCCCTGAGTCAACACTTAATTATACTGTAAACCGGTAGACAATTGAGGGTTTGTCTGATGAATGGGTGGACAGTTTCTAAACAATTCAAGACCCCTCACTTTATTGTACCACTCTCAAAATGTTTCTAGATTCTTGTTTATTTTTCTAACTAGCAGCGAGTATCTGTTTTCAGGAGGTTTTATTTTCCCCTTATCTTTTTATTTCCTCTTATACTTGAGCTAGTATCATTTTTCTAGACACAAAGCAAATCATGTCACCTTCAAGTCAAATGCTTTCAATGGCACCACAGTACATACTAGCACTGATTTAGCCCTGATACTCCGAATTTTAGATGATCTGGCCCCAGGTCACATCTGCAGCCCACTTACCAGACCCCACTGTGCCCCCCTCACTTTTGCCCTTCACTCTTAGAATATACCCTGTCCCTGGGATTTTGCTCTTGCTGCTATCTTTGTATGGAACCTTCTATACTCCCTGTCCACCTGGCAAAATCTGGCATGCTTACTAACAGTAAGCAAGGCTCTTTGACTTCTCCTTCAAAACTTCGTGAATGTGGAAGTCCTTTCTTTTTCCGTGTCTGCTCCCTTAGCTCAAGCCCCCACCCTCTGTGTTCTAGCTAGACTTCTAACAATTCCTGATACTTTCATTTGTTGCTCTCAATAGTCTATCCTCCAAATGGCAGCCATAGAGATCACTCCCTTCCCCTGCTGTATGCTCTCATGCCTCCTTAATGCATTCAGAATACATTTATACCTCCTTGCCTGACTCTAAGTCTTACATGATTTGTTTCTTCTCTATACGGTAATCATAGGTCTAGGTTTGGCCCAAACAGTTCCATTTTGCTTCTGTTGTCCTGATGTGATTGTTAATAGCATCACCTTTTACTCAAAAGTATGCAGTCTGGACTTAAAGCCAACCTGGTCACCCTACTTCTACAGCTCATCTACTATTCTTCCCTTGTCCAGTACAGCCCAGCATACTGGCCTCCCTTTATTTCCTTAAATACAAACACACCCATTTGTTCTTACATTGGGGAATTCAGCCAATCTGTTCTTTAGCACAGAACTACCTGCTCCCTGATCTTTTTGCATGGCTGACTCTGTCTCATCCAGGCCCAGGCCCAAATAGCTTAACTATCATCTTATCAGAAAGGTATTCCCCAATCACCTTATCTAACTGCCCTTCTCCCCAAGCCTATTCTATCACATTAGCTCATTTATTTTTCATCACAGCACTTACAATATCTGATTTTTTTCATTCATATGTTCATCTCATTCCTCCTTCTAGAACGTAAGTCCATGAAAGCAGGTACCTTTTTTCCTTTTTGTTTACTACTATGTAGCTCTTTTCTAGAAGAGTGCCTGGCAAATAGTAGGTGCTTGGGAAAAAATTAAAAAGATGGTGGATGAACAAAATACCTTGAGCATCACCTTCTCTATGAAACCTATCCTGGATACCTGCACTCCCTTTCCAAGTCAAAGTGACCACTCCTTCTCTGTGGTTCCACTGTATCTGCTATGTACATACATCACAGGCAGTGTCTACAAGACAGTTTTTGTGTGCATTTCATTTTAGTTTATGTTTGTTTCTCTCTGGACATTGAAAAAAAATCTAATGGCAAATATATCTCCTGTTCATTTTTGTGTCATTTTGTTTGGTTTGTTGTTTGAAACATTTTATTTCAATCTTACCTAGCTTCAGATTTATCTACTTGCCCACTTGCAAAAATTAAACTGAGCATTCTCTTATGCTTCTCGCCCTACTTCCCCTAATGCTAACATGTTACATAACCATAGTACGATTGTGAATAGCAGACATTAACATGGGTAATCATTTTAAATGAACTTTAGATATTAGTCAAATCTTATGACTTTTTCCAATAATGCCCTTTTTTTCTGTTCCAGGATCCCATTAGTTTCTATTTTTCCTTAGTTTTCTCCAGCTATAGCAGTTTCTCAATTTTTTCTAGTCTTTCATGTCCTTTTGAAGTGTACTGGCCAGATATTTTACCAAATATCCCCAATCTGGTTTTGTTCAATGTTTTCTCATGATTAGAGTGAGGTTATGCATTTTGAGAAAGAATCTCCTTTGAATCCCTTGTGTCCTTCCCAATGCATGGTATTAAGTTCATGATATTGACATGGCTTGTTACTGGTGATGTTTTCTTGATTACTTGGTTAAGTCCCTAAACTTTTCACCCACTAATTTAGTATCTATCAGTAAACCTTATTTGCAACATTTATTAATGGTGTTTGTTTGCCTAGTGGTGATTCTCTCTTAACCCTCTTTTCTTCTACATTTATTAATTGCAATTCTACCGTGTCCTTAGTCATCTTTGATTCTTCCCACCAGTGTTATCATATTTCTGACTTATACGTGTCCCTGTAAGTACAGATTGCTGCAGAGTAATAAGTTCTCAGGCTGACACTAGCTAGGTTTATAACTGGACAAGCTACTTAATCTCTCTGAGACTCAGCGTCCTCATTAGTAAAAAAGATAATATTAATACATAACTCATTAGGCTGTTGAAAGGATGTTCAATTCATTTCTCATCAATTCATTCATTCATTCATTCAGGCACTGGAGATACAACAAACAAATGAGGCCATCTTGACTTCGTTAACTCTTGACTAACCTAGGTCTGGGCATCTATTAAGCTTGGCAAGGCTCCAAAATTATTTTCTACAGTTATGATTAATAATTGTACAATTTCCTAGCTAACTCTGGATTCCTAAGGATTTCAGCAAGCACTCAGATCTGATTCTTCACCAACCAGAAACATTTTTTTCAGTTTCCACTGACATGAGAATAATCAAAGGTGTGCCCCACACACACACATACAGGTGTGCAATTTTAGTAATTAATTTTTCCCAAACATATCAGAATCCTAGGAGGGAAGCCCAATTAAAACACAAGTAAAATCTCTGATGAAAGGTAAATGTTAAAAGTTCGTAAAGGAGGGCTCTCCTCTCTCTAAACTACTCTCTTCAGGTCTCAGTCTATGGAGAAGCTGGATCACTGTCACGTGGGCCAAAGGAAATATTTGAAGATGGAGAAAACTGTAGCTGGTAAATGTTATTGCTAGCTCTGGGAGGTGAGGCCTGCAAGGCTAATACCGCTGTGCTGGAGCTTGGCAGGCCCCTGGGGGAGCCCAGACGACGGGTGAGCTGATCACGCAAGCCCACTCCAAATGTCACCCTAACATTTGCAGAGCTGTGTGTAAGTGCTTAGGAGAGGTTTCCAGTAAGAAGGTCAAGGATGGAAAAGCTGTTTGGGGAGCTGAAGGATGTATGTGGGAAGGTGCAGCCATTTTGTGGAGTATTCTTTTCCTTTCACATGAGCAGGTTTCGTTTTGTTTTGCTTTATATTACATTGTGTGGTTTTCAGGCTGGCAGTTTTCATATAGACAGATAATCCTTCAGAAAGGCTACAGCCAGTATCTGGTTTCGATTTTAGGGGGAAAGAGAAAATCGTATATTCTTCTGATCTCCCTATCAAACAGCTTTTATTTTGTTTTGTTTTCATTTTTATGCTTTAAGTCTTTAGTTGGTTTTGTATATCTACAGTCGAATTTTGGTATTTCAGCATTTCTATTCACAATTTTGACATTTCCCCAGAGAGTCTGAAGAGTTATGCTATGTGGTCATGTACAGTTTTGATCAGTCCATTGAGAGCAGGAAGTGCAAGAACTCAGGGAGTAAACTTGGCTGTGCACTTGACATCCATATCTCAGAGAGTCTAGGCAGTTCTTTATTCAACTTTGAAATACTACATTTAAACAAGTAGAAATAAGTAAATAATACCTGTGTACCTAAATCTGGCTTTTGTTAATTGCTTAACATTCTGATGTATTTGTTTCATATTATTTTTTTCAAGAAATGGAATATTACAGACAGGCTGAGGTAAACCCCCTTTGCAGCAGCCGTGCTCCCTTCTCTTCCCAAAAGTAACCTTTTACTGGGACAGTCACCATGTTTATGAAAGCTTTTATATCTTTTATACAGTAAATGAGGATCTTGACAAAGTATTTTGGATTATTTTACTTGTTGATAAACTTCACATAAATGGCATCACTCTGCACATGTTATTCCATAATTTGTTTTCATTCAAGATTATGGTCTTGAGGTTCACCAACACTGTTGCATGTTTTGCTCCACTATTAGATGGGATTCTGTTGTACACAAACACCACAAACCATTCATTCATCTTCCGCTTTTATATATATACATATATATATATTACACATATATTTTTTTTTACATTGCAAACAGCATTCCAATGTGTATTCTACTAACTGTCAACTTGAGAGTTTCTCTAAAGCATTTACATAGACATGCAATTGCTAGGCCAAATGTCATGCTCAATCTCAATGCTAAACTGCATTCCAAAGTGGATACCCTAATTACGCTCCCACTATTTAGGATATGAGGGCATTCCTTGTTCTTCCTCTTTGCCAACACTTAATATCATGAGAATCATTAATTTTTGCTAACTGGGTGGATGAAGTTAATAGCACAATATCTTTTCTATCTGCATTGTAAAGATTACTAGCATGGCTAGACATTCTTTTACATGTTTACTATCCATTTTGGTTTTGGCATCAGTGATCTGCTTATTCATATCCCTTGTTCATTTTCCTGTTGGGTTTTTTGTCTTTGTTGTTGTTGTTGTTGACTTGTAGGAATTCCTTATACAACTTATGATACCAATCCTTTATACATTACATTCATTGCCAATAGCTTCTCCCAGTCTGTGGCTTATCTATTATTAATCACAGTTTCCTTTAAACATAAAATTTAAATTTAATTGTAACGAGGATTATCAATATTTTCTTTATGGTCTGTGTGTTCAGGCTTTTTAAAAATTTTTAAAGTTTATTTATTTATTTTGAGACAAAGATAGCATAAGTGGGGTAGGGGCAGAGAGAGAAGGAGAGAGAATTCCAAGCAGGCTCCACACTGTCAGCAAAGAGACCGATGCAGGGCTCAAACTCACAAACTGTGAGATCATGATCTGAGCCAAGATCAAGAGTCAGACATTCAAACAACTGAGCCACCCAGGTACCCCTCTTTCAGGCATTTTAAAAATAAATCTCCACCCACGGGTCATGGAGCTATTCACCTTTAATTCCTTCTGAAATTTTTAAAGTTTTGCATTTTATACTTACATTTTTAAATACTCTTAATTCATTTTCATGTTTAGTATAAGATGAAATTTAGTTTTCTTTTCCTTAAGGTTAACCAATTAGTGGTGCCTAGGTGGCTCAGTCAGTTAAGCATCCAACTTTGACTCAGGTCATGATCTTCTAGTTCATAGGTTTGAGCCTGGGATTCTCTCTCTCCCCCTCTCTCTCTGCCCCTCCCCAACTCGTGCTTTCTCTCTCTCAAAATAAATAAACTTAAAAAAAAAAAAAAGATAACCAATTATCCCTGTACCATTTACTAACTGGTTTGTTCATTAACCACCAATTTGTAACATCAACCTGGCCATGCATCACTTTTGACACTACATGAGATAGCTCCAGAGCTCCATTCTGTCTCACAGGTCTGTGTGCCTGTTTCATGTGATTCTAATTACTTTGGGTATAAAATACGTCTTAATACCCAAGTAGGACAAGTCTTTTTGCTATCGTTCTCTCCTCCTTCCCCCAGAATTGTCTTGGCTGCTTCGGACCCCTGAACTTACATGTGAGTTTATAGGGTCAGCTGTGTCAGGTTCCAAAAGATACTCTGTTAGAATTTTGAGTGGAGCTGTACAGGGTTTACAAAATATTGTTGGGAGAAATGGCATCTTTATTGAGCCTACTACTCATGCATGAACACGATAGATACTGGTGATTTATTCAAGACCTTATAGTCTTCATATATTCTTGTTGGGGCACCTAGGTGTCTCAGACTTCGGCTGAGCATCTGACTTCGGCTCAGAACATGACCTCATGGTTCATAAATTCAAGCCCCACATCGGGCTGGCTGTTTTCAGCTCAGAGCCCACTTTGAATTTTCTGTCCCCCTCTCTCTCTGCCCCTTCCCCGCTTGTGCTTCTCTCAAAAATAAATAAATCTTTAAAAAATAATAGTGTTGTCATTATTTTTCATAAAGTTCTTCAATCATTTTACATTTATTCTCAGCTACTTTATATTTTTGTTACTATTACATATGGAATTCTTTCTGTTCTACCTTTTAACTGGTAATTATAATTGTACAGAAAGCTAATTCAGCTTATGTGCTTATCTTCTATCCAACAAACTTGATGAAATAACTTCTAGCTAACCAATAGATCCCTCAAGGACTTTCTACAAATGAGGAAAGTCCAGTATATTTCTCCAACCCTTATGCACCTAATTTTTAAGAATTATTTTCTTATTCTATTGGCTAGGCTCTCCACTTCAACAAGCAAAAGTGATACTGGGTATCCTTATTTTGTTCCTAATCTGTATAAATATGATATTTGCTCTGTGTTCATGATAACTTCCCATTATCAAAATAAAAAGTTCTATTCCCATCTAAGCACGTTCAGATTTTCAATAATCAGTATATACTGATTATATCAAATATTTTTGTAGTTATTTAAATAACATGTTCTCCTTCTTTGGCTTTAATATCATTATCATTTTATATTACATTTAATTAATATATTTCCTAATGCTGCATCATCCTTATATTCCTAAAAAATACCCTCCTTGTTTATGATTCAAAAAAAAATACAAAATTATATTGCCTGGTGTTTTATTTAGAAATTTCATTAGAAGTGCATATTGAATGCACATATAGTGTTGCTTTGGAATGAAAGGTAGTATAATGATATAAAACTGGGCATGTATTTCCATCCATGTTGGTTCAGTTTCTGAATCACACAAGGGACTTCATGACAGGCAGTCTCAGCACTACAAAGGTTCCATATTTAGACTTCATTTCTAGTGGGTTTCCATATTTAATATAAATATGGTATGGATGACACATTGCGGGTGTGAAATAATTATGTGCAGAA
Organism: Panthera uncia; assembly: GCF_023721935.1. Classification (NCBI taxonomy): domain Eukaryota; kingdom Metazoa; phylum Chordata; class Mammalia; order Carnivora; family Felidae; genus Panthera; species Panthera uncia. The sequence goes on from NW_026057582.1 coordinate 23,217,043, forward strand.
AGAATAAGGGAATTAAAGCTTGAATAAAAGAAAATAAGAGAGAAAGAAAAAAAGATAGGGAAAGAAGGAAGAATTTTTTCTAGGACAAAATTTCAGGAAGTACTGATACTTTCAGGTAAAATAGTTTTTGCTAAGAGGAAACAAGTGAACAAACAAAGCACTGGAGGAATTTACTTGTGTAAAACTCATCTTACTTCAGACTTGACCAGGAAGAAAATAAGATAGCGGCAATTTTGTCTGATCCTTAAGAAATAGAGCATATTTGTTCATTTGACCAATGACTGAGTCTTGACCAAAACTGACTTCACTAAGATAGCAGTGTTTGTCTGAGATCCTTCTTTTTTTAAGTTTATTTATTTAATTTGAGAGAGAGAGAGAGAGAGAGAGAGAGAGCGAGCACACACACAAGTGGTAGAGGAGCAGAGAGAGCAGGGACAGAGGATTGGAAGCAGGCTCAAGGTTGATAGTAGAGAGCCTGATGTGCGGCTTGAACCCAGGAACCCTGAGATCATGACCTGAGCTGAAGTCAGATGCTTAACTGACTGAGAGACCCAGGCACCCCGAGGTCCTTTTTTTCCCTAAGTTTATTTATTTGGGGTGCCTGGGCAGCTCAGTCAGTTGAGTGTCCAACTCTTGATTTCTGCTCAGGTCATGATCCCAGTGTCGTGGGATCAAGCACCACATCGGGCTCTGCACTGAGTATGAAGCCTGTTTAAGATTCTCTTTCTCTCTCTCTCAAATAAAAAATATATTAATAATAAAGGTTGTCTTGAGGTTTTTTTTTTTTTTTTTTTTTTGAGAGAGTGTATGTGCAGGGGAGGGGCAGAGAGAGAGGGAGAGAGAATCCCCCCAAGCAGACTCTAACCTGGCAGCATGGAGCCCGACATGGGGCTCAATCTCACAATCTGAACTGAAATCAAGGGTGGGATGCCTAACAGACTGAGCCACCCAGGCACCCCTGAGGTCCTTTTGTAACTCTGGACTAAAAATTCTACTGTTCTTACTCCATGGGCTGCCACATGTGGAATTCCTTTACCCTTAATAAAAACAATCTCAGTGTGTTAGACTTTTCTATGATTGAAGATGCAGGAAGGATAAACTATTCTCAAAAACAGTTGAAACGTAGCATATAAAGTAGACCAATTGTCTATCTTCTATTGACTCTTACATAAATTCTTCAATTATCCAGCCAAAGGATACAATACCCTGAGGTATCAAACTTTGATTTAATGTGACCATGCTGAACTCCAATTTAATCTCTTCATATGTTCTTTAAGAATCCTTTCAAGCTAAAGCTCCTTTCTTTTCCTCCAAAGGCACCACCTGATTTTATGATAAATGATCAGTATAACAGCAGCCAGGAGGAGAGATTGTCATTATTTGACCAGTTGGGGCTGTTAAGACAAACACAGTAGTTACCCCAGGCTATAACTGTGACTCAGTATCACTTACTATTTAAGAATAGAGATTCTAGCCCCAGAAGTCAGAGTCTGAATCTTAATACTGCCTCTTATCAGCAGTGTGACATTCAAAAATCTGCTTATTCCCTAAGTCTCAGTTCCCTCTTTGGTAAAATAGATGTAAATAATACCTAACTTTTATGGCTTTTATGAAGATTCAATGTGATAATGTTTGTTAAGTGCTTGGCATGGTATGCGGCACAAAGCTGCATTATAATAATTAATAAATATTAGTTATTATTATAATGAGGATCAAATTCTCAGCCAGATAAAATATACAGAGAAATCAAGATGAACCCATTACATGGAGGTGTAGACTGATAAATCACTAAGCATAAGGCTAATATCAGCTGTATTTGGAGCCCCATGGAAATGGCAAGCATTGAAAAATGGTATTAAAAGCTCTTAGAAGTCAAACCTTCACTCTGTTCTGTGCATTGTCCCCCCCCCAATAATTTTTTTATGCCAAAATAAGAACATCGCCCATGAATAATTGGAATAAAGTGCAATAAATCTCTATGAGGATCATGTATGGAGGGATGGCGAGGCACCAAACAGAACATCTGGGATTTGGGATTTTATTCTAAGCGCAGCAAGAAACCACAGAAGTGTTTTTAGCAGTGAAGGGGCAGGATTTGGTTTATACATGGACCTGGATGACCTCTTATGTGTTCTCAGTTTTCTCATCTGAAAAAAGCAAGCTTCAAACTAGAGCAGTGGTTTTCAAAGCACAGTTCCTAAATCAGCAACGTCAGCATCACCTAGAAACATGTTAGAATGCATGTTCCCAGGCCTTACCACAGACCTACTGAATTAGAAGCTTCAAAGGTGGGACCAGCAAGCTGTGTTTTACTAAGCCCTCCAGATAGACTCTGATGCACATGGAAGTTTGAGAACTCCTGGATTCAATAAATTCAGATATTCCTTTCAGCTCCAAAGTTCAACATTTCTAATCAAGTCCTTCACAATGCAGGTCACGAATCCTCACAAATGAGACTAACCATCTAGCATTTTTATCAGCAACAATTTGTTTCAGAGAGGAATTATTCAAAGAAAGATAAATAAGCATCTAATGCACAGATCTCATGTCAGTACACATTTTATATCCTGAGCCAAATATATAATAAGATGAAAAGGAATTAAATATAATACCACAATGACCTATAAACTTCTATTCACAATTATTGACAGAATGAATTTCCCTAAATCCATATCCCCTATATGATTATCTGCCTTGGTTTATACAAAATTATGAGACTATTAGAAGGATTATATCTATCTCTGTTATATAAGGATCTATGCAAAGAAGGTATTTAATCAGAGACAAGACAGAATGATAAAAGGGCAAGCCCTTTGAGATTCCACAACTCAATGTTGGAACTCTGGTTACACTACTGATCTAAGAGTCAGAGTTAAAATGTGGGGTGGGTCTGGTAGATAACTCATAAACTCCAAATATAGCTAGCATTATATTTATTTGTGCCTGAATATCTGTTCATGAAAAATGGCCACATGACTATGTTCCATAAAACAACTTCTGTAGACTGTATTTTACTAAAGCCTGCTACATTAGGTGTGGGTACATGCCTATCTGAAATGGACTCTGACATCATATATAATGTTGGCTTTTGGTAAGTCCCCAATGGTTAACACAATCCATAACTGGCCAAATAAAATCACTGTAAAATAAAGAAATCAAACATGGCTTCTTTAACAAATTCAGGAATGCCAAAATGAAGGGGCATGTCTTTAAATTAAAATGAGAATATTTTATGATTACCAACAGTGATCTATTCTCTGTATCAGAGACAGTTATTGACCTGATAAAATATTACGAGCTCTTCTATGCCACAATGACAAGTCATTCCTCTGGACCCCAATGCTGATTTGGAAATTATTCCCCCAGTACCATGGGATGGATATCTGTATGCATGCTGAAGTCTTGCATTAATTTAATTTTGTACATGTTTACACACTGCACCCCTAATGAGACTATAAGAAGCTTCTGAGTAAATACCATTGCTTTTACTTCTGTTTCTTAACAGAACTGAGCATAGCAAACTATACGCATTAGGTGTGGAATGAAAATATTGATTATGAGTCATCTTATCCAGGAGGTATACAGGCTGAAAATAAATACACTCAGGAAAGGTACCGATGAATCTATTGATAATATTAAATGGATAAGGTGTAGTGGTTAAGAGCACGGATGGTGGAATTAGATAGTTGGAATCTAAGCTAAGCCACTCATTAGCCATGAGTTATTTAGCCTCTATTTTTGACTCTCAGGTTCGTCAACTATAATAAAATGGGGATAATAGTATCCATTTCAAAGACTTACAAATATTGACTAGATAATGTACATGATGGCTAATACATAGAGATCAATAGGTGATAGCTATTAATGTTAATGATAATAATAATGGATATTCATAGCACAGCATCTTTTAAGATATATTTTGATATTTGAGCCACACATCATATAAGGAACTATGATAACATGTTAACTCACAAACTAGAAAATTATTCCCTTTGTTTAGATACAGATGAGGGCTGAATGAATTCTTGGTCTCATTTAGGTTATATACTGGATTTTTATGATTTATTAATAAGATTTGTTAATAACACAATGGAATATTATAGTCACTTAAAAATCATTTTAAAGAACGTTTATTAACATGGGAAAAGCTTATGCTAAAATTTAAGTGGCAAAAAGATTACAGTGCTGTAATAAGACTCAGTTTTGTTAGAAATTATTAAATTTTATTTAGTTCGTTAAAATCTACATATCTATATATGAAGAAAACACGCTAAATCATAATGGCTATTAACTGTGAGCAGTGAAATCATGGATTTTATTTTTCTTCTTCATATGTTTCAGTATGTGCCAAATTTCCTGCAGTAAATATTCATTAATTTGATGATACAGAAAAAACATATGCAATTTAAAATAATAAAAATGTCAAAGACTTAGAACATAGGAGACTGTTTATAATAGAATGTTAGGTTAAAAATCAGAAATATCAAGAAAATTAAATGCATTCTCTCCTATGTATGAAAAAATGATTACTATACTAAAACGTACATTGCAGTTACTTCTGGCTGATAAATTTTGAGTAATAGTTATCTTTTTCTTTTTAAATATTTCCCAGTTTTTTTCAAAATAGGCATATACTGATTTTATTATATATACATAAATATGTATATATACATAAACACATACAAATATGTGTATATTTTTATACATATATTTACACATGATAGATATTTGCAGATATCCCTCCTCTCCTCCAAAAGACCTCAGGTCCTGATTTTTTTGTTTTTTAATCACAAATTCTCTCTAAACCACTGGGATTTAGGTTTTAGTCCTGGTATTTAACCATTGCAATGTTGTGGGACTGTTGAGTCTTCCGAATATAGTATCTAGCATAGCTAATTCCATATTTCTGGGAAACATCACAGAAACATAGCATATGCAAATAAAATAAGAAAGAAAAGTGCATGGATTATTAAAATTAATTGAAGAAAACCAACCTAAAACAAGTAAATAATAGTGTTTTGGTTTTTCAGGCTGGTTAAGGTGTCAAAATTGAGGAAAAGTGTCAAGCAGTAATTACAGCCTAGCGACAGCATGTGAGCTGAAAGACTATATAGTACACCACTTAATTTGTAGTTCTTTACTGAAGTTTTAAACCTAAAATAAAAATTTTAAAAATAAAATAAAGACAAGTAAAGTTTATAATCCACAGAGGAAGGAGGGAATTGAATTCTGTGTTGGTTCTTTATCCTGCTATCAGAGATTTGCTCATGCCCAAAATGTACTTCTTCTGTAAAATGATAATTATCAGGTCTGGCTAATAGGCACCTCCCTGCAGCAGGGAAGGACCTGGCTGATACTCCATGCTTTCTTCCCCATGCTTCTGGGGAAGAAGGGCAAAGAAAGGAAGGGAGCAGGAGTCTCACCCCTGTAACACTCAATAGCTTGACCCACAAATCACCCTCCAGCAGTCCCAGGAGCTGGGGGAATAATTTAGGTTGAAAGATTTTGCTATTGGATGGCAATGAATATCAAGGCAAAAAGCACCCATTTAGAGGTAGAGTTTGTTGGAACAGCTTCACCCCTTACTGTGGGATCTTGGGCAACTTCATTCCTCAAGTGCAAACAACCCCACCTTAATGAGGTCATAATTATGCAATATTTCACAAGGTTCCTCGGCTCAGTGTTTATTAAGGGCCAGTCAGCCCTCTGTATTTATAAGAAACAAGAAGAAAACATGACAAAAACATGAGTTATAGAAAGAAAAAAAGTTTGTAGAACTGAAGGACATTGCTGAAGTTTACAGAGAAAAGAATTTCCTTGAATGTTTAGAGGATTTTTTTTTCAGATTTCTTCTTTAAAACAGCATTTTTTAATTTAAATTCAAGTTAGTTAACATACAGTGTAGTCTCAGGTTCAGGAGTACAACCCAGTGATTCATCTCTTATATATGACATTCAGGGCTCATCCCAAAAAGTGCTCTCCTTAATGTCTATCATCTGTTTAACCCATCCCCCAACTTACCTCCCCTCCAGCAACCCTCAGTTTGTTCTCTGTATTTAAGAGTCTCTTATGGTTTGCCTCCCTCTCTTTGAACAAAAAGTTAAAGTGCTACAAAATACTGGAGGTTACTCTGATTTTCCCCCTTTCCCATAAGACCTAAAACTTTATAATTCAACATATATGCACTGATCAACAGCATCAGCATCCCCTGGGAGCCTGTTAGAAATGCAGACTCCCAGGCCCCATCCCAGACCTGCTGAATCAGAATATGCGTCTCCACAAGATCTCCACATGATCTGTGTGCAGGTTCAAGTTTGAGAAGCACTGACCTAGATCTGCTTTTTTATTTTTCACTTACAAATATCACATGGATTAGTTCCCTACTCCTACTTTTCATTGACATTACTCTAGCTCAGACCTAATATCATAAGATGGATTTTTTTTTGTCATAAAGTCATAATTGATTTATTTACTGACTCATTTTTTCACTCATATAGCCAGGAAATATGTACCAGGACCTTAAGTATAAGGCCAGTCTTGAGTGCTCTGAAGAAAACATTTCTGCTTTGAAGAAAGATGGACAGCAGATATATAAGGGAGAAATTCGTGAATGATTCGTGGGCAATAATGCAGCAATTCCATTTTGCTGGAATATCCATGCTGAGTAATGGAAGGAAATTGGCTGCTTGAAAGCCAGGATCAACTTCCCAATAGTGACCGCTATTTACCAACAGTGGTTTTCCCAGACTTTGATCAGGGATATGTAGCAATATCATATATGTACTACACCCATGTACTGCCTCAATTCTTATTCACTTCATCTTTTTTAATTCCTTCACTTCTTTTTACTTACATATATTTTCATTTTGGTTTTTTTAATGTCTATTTATTTAAGGGGGAGGGGCAGTGAGAGTGAGAGTGAGAGAGAGAGACAGAGAGAGAGAGAGAGAGAATGAATCCCAAGCAGGCTCTGCACTGTCAGCACAGAGCCTGACTCAATCTAATGAACCATGAGATCATGACCTACAGCCGAAATCAAGAATTGAGTCAGATGCTTAACTGACTGAGCCAACCAGGCACCCCAACATGTTTTCATTTTTAAATCAATTTACAGTAGTAATATAGAAAGAAAACTAGTATCTAGCTTTAGGTAACTAGTATCTACCTATAGAAGTTAGCCACAAAAATACATATAATAGAAATAATATAATGTTAATCAAGTCTCAGAAGATAACATTGCCCCTCAAAGACTGAGTCTGAGGCTGATACCTCTTTGCAAGTAAAGGAAATTAACAAGAGGTAGAGGGTGTTAAAGACAAACAAACTTGACTTTTTCCTTGATACAACCAAAAGAAACACATTTTATTCCAGTCAAGCCACTTTGTGTCCATTTGTCTTCCCTATCAACAGGCTGTCTCACTCCCTAGAATCTACCCTGAGGTCACTGTCTCTTTCTCCAAAACATGCCCAGTGCCTTCAAATTCTGCTCCTCTCCTCTCAGTTTTGAGCACTGCAGTCCCCTCGATTCTCTTCTTCCTCTACATTCTGAATAGGGTGCAAGAAGTATGCAACTCTGCCATTAATGCTTATTCATCATTTCATGCACACCTGTCCTACCTCTAAAACTAGACTCTGCGGCTCTTATAAGACAGTGATGGGCCCCCATTAGGGGACAGATAAATTTATGTGGATGATGGTTAGATTGTACCCCCTGGGGAACCACCCAGAATCCAACTGAGGTGTCAGGAAGTACCGAATAGCTTAGACATCGATCCCTCAAATTGCAGTACTACATCTTCCTCCCAAACCTCCCAGCAGCTGTCCTGCAGCAGCTGTCAAGAGGTGGTTTTCTCTCCAGAGACCACAATCAAGCCCATTAGAGCTGGGGTTGCCCAGTCTAGCTCTGCGGTACTACCTGTGAAGGTGTTCAGCACACTTCACAACCATGGCCTGACTTAAGTGGTGCAAAGCGTTTACGAAGCCCAGGAGACTAGAATAAGGCAAGCATTAACACTAGCACAGAACCACAGGCGGGTTCTGTTAAAGGGCCCTCCACCAAACTGCACTGTTCTGATTGCTACTTCCCTCCTATATGCATTACCTCTAATGACTAGACAGAAAGTTACGATGCCTTTTATGAGAACGAAGTGCTATTTGCCAGGATTCAGGACAGCTCCCTTTAGTACCTCCTAAAATCTTCACTTTTCTTAACAGGCCTTTCCCTCCATCTCTCCTGCTGATTTCCCCACTTTGTCCCTCCTCTCTAAATCTGCTTTGCAATTTCTTTCTTTATTTTTTTAGTATAGTAGAAATTACACTAAACTTGGCATAAGAAAGCCTCAATTCTAGCTAGGCTTCCCCTGGCCACTAATTTCCCATTTGATTGGACATTTATTCCTTTATTTAAAAATTACTGATCAACCATGAAGTGGCATACACTATAAAAGGCAGTCAGTTTGAGTCTCTGAAAGTTCTCCCAAAATGTTTTTTTAATGTTTATTTATTGTTTTTTTGAGAGAAAGAGACACAGAGTGTGAGCGGGGGAGGGGCAGAAAGAGGGAGACACAGAATCCGAAGCAGGCTCCAGGCTCCGAGCTGTCAGCACAGAGCCCAACGCGGGGCTCGAACCCACGAGCCGTGAGATCATGACCTGAGCCGAAGTCAGACGCTTAACTGACTGAGCCACCCAGGCGCCCCATTTTTTTTTTAATTTTCAAATGCTCTTACCTATTCAGTCATTTGGCCACTATTTCCCCAGTCAGCAAACCTGACAATTTTTAAAAATAGGAAGGGAGAAGCAAGAGCCATTTATGCATATTTTTGCCCCAGGATACATTTTCATCCAGTGACCAAGTGCATGGATATTAAGTTATCTTCAAAGTAAGTAAAATAGGCCCATACATATTTACTTAAAAATCACTCATACATTCTATTCCACAGAAAAGACAAAGGAGTTACCATCTACAGTCTCCAGGATTAAAATAAGGTTATGGATTACCAAGATTGGTTTGGGGGCTTTTTGGCAATTAATTTCCATTTCCCTGGAGTAAATGATGGGAGCCAAATAGTGACATGTTAGTACCCAAACCCTGTTCCCCAAATATTTAAGTATTAATTACATGCTTACTACGTACCTAACACTGTGCCAGATGTTTAAGGGTAGAAAAGATATTCAGAAACAGTTTCTTTCCATAGGACCTATTCACATATATTTGTACCTATACCCAAATACGCAAAATAGATGCATATATCTTTTCTCCATTTCTACCAGTAAAATAATCTTTGCTTGTTTCTTATTCTGTAGTGATCCTTTATGCAACTAGAAGAACAAGGTATTGTTAAGATTGCACTTACTATATAATGCTTTCTACTGATAATCCATGACTAAGGACTTCTGTTAAAACAAATGAGCCTTAGATCAATACTATGTCTCTACATCTTACAAGAACTTTTTCTTAAATATGAATTTTGTTTTTCTCTAACTTAAAATGAGCCCAAGGACAGGCACAGGGTGTTCTTTTATGTCTTGTAAAGCTCAGGAAATAATGAGAATAATAGCATTCCTAGTAATTCACTCATATAAACATGAAGGCATGATAAGGAAACTCTTAGCATGTGGAGAGGCATACAGAGAAAAGCAAATATTTCCAGAGAAATAAACTTATTTACAGACATATTTCTCCTTCTCAAGGAACCCAAATGCACAGACTGTCTTAGCTGCTACGTTAACAACTTCTCTACTTTCATAGCCTATACTTCTTTTTCTTTGTAAACACAATTGTGTTTTATTGCATTGCCATCCAGCTGGCTTTAATGCTTTTCTCTGATTTTTCCTGTTAGGGAACAGGGTAAAGGGCACATTTTATATGCCAGTATTCCTGTTAGTTCCACATGAATCATCACAGTCCTTACAAAGAGGCCCAGTGTGGTAAAGACCTCAGGCTCAGAGCTCAGATCACTTCCCTTTCTACAATGCTGGGCAAACCTATGTTCCTGGGTTCAGAATGGCAAATAGGTTTTATGCCGCTTTCCAACCTTGATCAAATGGTAAGCTTCTGTCCTTCAAATAACTGTGAGACTGAGTCTGGACCCATACGAAACAAAAGCCCTGACTCAGTTATCTTTGTCTGCACTGGTGAGGGATGTGAAAACAGCTCACACTTCCCCAGGTACTTTTTTGTAAAGATGAAACTGGTTTCACTGAAACAATGTGCAAACAACACAGACAGGAAGGCACGCTGTGGCTTGAACTTTGAGAGTATAGTGGGCAAATCCCATGGAGACCCCCAATGATGCTCCTCCCCGCCAGCTGTTCACACTTTGTGTAATTCCCTACCCTTCAGTGTGGGTGGGACCTGGGGCTTGCTTCTAACCAAGAGAATAAGGCTGAGGTCAGAGATGTATGTTCCTCCTGTGATTATATTAATGAATATAAATATATAAAAATACTTCTTTCTTTAATGTTGGCTTCAAAAGAGCAAGTGGCTGTATTGTAAACTGCCTGTGGAAAAGGCCATATGTTGGGGAACTGTGGGAAGCTTCTAGAAGCTGAAGGCTTTAGTCCTACGACTGCAAGATGTTGAATCCTGACAACCACCATGTGAGTTTGGAAGAAGATCATGAGTCTCAGATGAGCACACAGCCCTGGCTGACAACTTCACTACTGCCTTGTGAGTCCTTAAAGCCTAGAGAACCCAACTAATCCATGCCTGGACTTAAGATTTACAGAAACTGCCAGGTAATATATGTGTTGTTTTAAGCAGTTAAGTCTGGGGTGATTTGTTTGTACCAAGAGAAAAGCTAATGCAAGGAGTTACTGGGAAATTTTGCTGGAGTGTAGGTGCAACCTGAATGCTGAGGATCTTGACACGCAGTCAGATTTTTTGTAGTTAACCATCCCGACAGTTCTCTGGGAAACACAAACCTCACTTTAAAGATGAGGAGTGTTGGGAAGAGAAGGTTCAAGAACTCTGCCCCAGTGACAAGCTGGGGTGGGGCTGACTGAAAAACCCAGGTTCCTCCCAAAACACTATATGCTGCTGGCCTGAATGCACCAAGGTATGTTGGGTCAGGCCTCTTTTACTGCAGCACTGGCTCTGTTTCATGTGACTGCTTCTCTCCATTTCAGGACCCACAAAGACAAGACACTGAGTCCAAGGAAGAAAGGAAGGTGTGGTTTTAAGAAGTTGGCTCATCACATGCAACTCAATATGTTTCAGATACCAGCAATCTGGTCTGGGGATTCTTATCATTCAGACAAGTATCAAGCTGGAAATTATTGATACTGATGATGGTAGTAGAGAGGGGTAAGATATTTGAAAGATTGTTTTTTAAAAGCACCCTAAGAGCAATTAATACTTTTTGCAATGTAATTGGTTAAGTATACTACTATCAATATGTTCCTTTGGCAAATGACTTATTACACATAAGTTTATGGTTATAAAAAAACTACAGAGAAATTACTTTGCTTATGCATTTGGATGCACTTTTTCCCTTCCCATTGCTTACTTTCCCCCTTATTTTGCCTTATAAGAAGCTGTTCAGGGTAAAGAGAAAGAGAGGTCCTATGGCAATAGGAGCTTGCCAAGAATCACCCATGATTACTAAACTTTTATACTAATATGCCAGGTTCAGCTGGCAAAGAGCATCTCAAAACCTAGGCTGAGTGACTTCTCCTTGGAATTACCTCTGGCACTCATGCAAAACAAGGACTACTCAACAGGCGAGGTTCTGAGTTTCCACATAAATACTCTCTCCTTCAGCTGCAGGCATTTCAATCTCCCTAATGGCTCACAGATTGTTAAAGTTCTTTTTGTCATAACCACTGAGAAGCTCAGAGGATACCCCAACTAGATACAACCAGCTATGTGAGAAGTCTCTGCCAGTTATGGACATGCAGATTAAAACAAAGAGAAGCCAGGTGACCTTGCCCAAAGAATCGATGGGTGGTGTAACAGCTGTAATGCATACAGGTTTCAACATTTATTCATCCAATAAACATTTACTGCAAACACTTCGGTCAATAAATTCACTCTACAGGAGAGTAGCAGTACAGATGAGTGAGCCATTGTTCACAATCTCACATTGACTCTAGTAAGGGAAATAAACTTGTCAAGGAATCATTGTAACATATGCAGCCCATTCAAGGACAAACGTGTAAGCTATGAAGTATGCCTGAGAAAAGTAGTTTCCAAGAGGGGCAGCTAGTTGGGTTTTCAAGCACGAATAAAAAGTATGCCAGGCAAACAAAATGGGGAGAGCAATTATTCCCCAACTCAGGTGACCACAGTATAAGTTTAGCTCCCTCTCTCTAGTTGTCTGCCCAGCTGAAGGTCAAATAGTTTTACTACCCACTCCCTTAACTAGCAAAATAAACTAATTCCCACTTTGGCTGTCATGAATGGATTCCATATGTGCCTCCCAAGCACTGACCTCTCAGCCCTTGGGTGGAGTTGGGCACAGGTGGATACAGTGATCTTATGCCAGACAGCCTGGACAGGGAAACTTGGAAAATGGCCAGCTGAGCAAGGTCGAACTATACTCCTCATGAAAACACCATGAAGCCTGATCTAATTCACTGCCTCTATTTTGCATTATTCCCAACCTGAGCATTTCCTCATCATTTTCTGTGTTCAAGAAATGACCACTTCCTCTGTGCTAAGCTGTTTCTCACCACTCATTGCAAACATACCCCCAAGCCAGTAGTCACTTTGGCAGAGTGAGAGAAAAAGTCTTTGCATTCATTCAACATATGCTAGGCTTAACAACTGTTATTTTTTTATGGAGCCAGAGAAAATCAATCACACATAGCTAAACCAAAAAATAAATTAATTAATGAATATCTAAACAGACATTTTTAAAAATGAAGAAAGTGAAAAGTTGTTTAAAAATATGTCTACCACATATTGTTTTGGAGTGTGAAGAAATGGGCAGCTTAACATTGAGAGGAAAGTGAGAGCTGGTTGTGCTTCAGCTGGAGCCCAGGGAAGCCTCATGGAGTGTGAGATGTAGCAAAGCCCTCTGGGAGGAGTCACTCACATGTCTGGGGGATGCACCTTCTACTCCACAGTTATTCCAGCACTTGGTCTTCTACCTTCTTTGACTCCTTCAATCCCTACTTCCACCAGCATCGTGCAATATGAAACTTTTTTATAGAATATAGAAGTCTAAACTTCAGTTGCTTTGAAACTTGATGTTTTGCTTCCCTCCCTCTACTCTTCAAATTAAATGCACAACCCAAATCTTAACTGTATACGGTATGAGCCTTAGGAGCTCTCAGGAGTTAAACAGATTACCTGTCAGTTCTACTATCCCATCTTCGACAAGTTATGAAGCACTCTGCAGCAGGGAACTTTAGGCCTAAAGCCAATTCCCATGGGGAATGTTCCTAAGGGATTGATAACCAATGTCACAGTCAACTATCAGAAAAATACTTGGGTTCCTTTGCACCCATGGTAGCTAGAATCTCCAGAACAGTAAAATGCAGAGGGAGAATTGGGAGATAAACCCCCCTTGAGAAAAGCAAAGGAAGCTTCCTACACCCAATGGAATCCTTACTCCAATTAGGTGGTGTTATCCACAATTGCATGTCCCATGGGAGACACTGGAAGCCCTGAGAAGCTGCACCTGTCTCTGGGAAACCGCTGCTTTAAAAGCTACACTATGGGACAGCTGGATGGCTCAGTCAGCTGAGCATCCGACTTGGGCTCAGGGCATGATCTCCCAGTTTGTGAGTTCGAGACCCACACTGGTCTTGCTGCTGTCAGCCTGTCAGCATAGAGCCTGCTTCCCGTCCTCTGTCCCTCTTTCTCTGCCCCTCCCCCACTTGTGTTCTTCCAAAAATAAATATTTAAAAATAAATGAAATAAAAGCTACTCTATAGCATCTCTATGCTTCCATATCCTCTGTCATTGAAGAAACTTTACATCCTCCAACTAGGGTCTGATGGCATCTTTCCATCAGTCGTGTCCCCATCTAACTGTAACAGCCATATAGTTTCTAAACTTGAATTTTCTTCTCTTCAAAATAAAGATAATATCTATATGTTCCACTGTATTTATTGAAAAGATTAAAGGAGACATTTCCTATAGAGCTCTTAGAGCAGTGCTTGGCACTTAGCTATAATGATAAACAGAATTATACTACACACATCACATATATGAGTCTAAAAGTCTATGTTTATATATAAATATAAATTAAAATTCTATTTATAGTTAAAAATATATACCTATTTTTCTTTTTCTGAGAATCTACCAAAACACCAAATACTTTGTGTATAGCATCTCAAATGTTTACAACAATACTTCAAGGGATGTAATTATTACTTCCTTTGAAGATTTGAGGAAATGAAACTCAGAAAGCTAATGTAATTGCCCCAAGATCAACCGCCTAGTTATGGTAGAGCAGGATTTGAATGCAGGTCTATGGGGGTGCCTGAGTGGCTTAGTCGATTAAGCATCCGACTTCGGCTCAGGTCACGTTCTCACGGTTCGTGAGTTCGAGCCCCGTGTCAGGCTCTGGGCTGACAGCTCAGGGCCTGGAGCCTGCTTTGGATTCTGTGTCTCCCTCTGTCTGCCCCTACACTGCGTGCACTCTGTCTCTCGCATTGTCTCAAAAATAAACAAACACCGAATGCAGGTCTACCTTTGTTCTATTATACCTTTCTTTCGTTACAATTAAACCCCAAACAATTTTGCTCCCAAATATGTTCTGAGGCTATTGAAGGATGTTCTTAATGCAAAGGATCAGCAGCAAAGGGAACAGAGTTACCTTTAATCTACATTTGACCTGGCATTTTTGTTTTCATAAATTCTGAGATTCACTGGCAGTAATGCTGCATTCCCTTCTACCCTTATGCCAACACATACCAACACTCCTGCCATCCCCAACTTTCACTCATTGCACTAAAGCTTATTTACAAAATTAGCCATCAGGGAGAATTTTGGACAGCACAGAAGCCTCTTCCACATGCACCAGGACCCATCTCATATGCTGCTGTTTTTGATGACTTAGCCTGATGACTGACCCTCTTTCTTCTGAGCAACCGTAACACTGTGCAAGCCTACATTTAACTTAATAATTACTACAGTTAAAGTTTATTGAGCACTTACTATGTGTCAGGCACATTCTAAGTTCTCTCCACGCATTATCCCATGTAATCCTTACAACAATCCTAAGAGATAATAATATCATTTCCCTCATTTTTCACCTGCAGAGACTGGACTGACATTGATTCCTTGTTTGCTCCCCTTGGACTATGAGCTTTTTCAGGGTGGAGACAGTGTCCTCCTCTTCTCTTTTCACCCAGCACCTATCTGTTGGCTGGGTGCTCAGAGGCATTACCGCACTTATCCATATAAAAAGCATGTAGTCAGTACAAGTTGCATTTTACTAGTGAGGAAACAGAGACTCAGAGGGACCAGGTAGCTTTCCCAGAGACAGATCACAGCTGGTTAGAAGAGCTGCTATTCAAATCTATGCTTGTCCATTCCCTTCCCCAAGATTGTCGCTCACCTTACATATAAAAACAAATGCTTTTCAACTTTAAAGAATGCAAGGATATGACGAATGCTAGTGCATTTTCCATCAGGTGGCAAACTCAGGGAGATGCTTTATATGCTAGAAGAGAGATCAGGAGCCATCAAGCCACCATGTCTTCCTGAGAAGACAGGCTCAGGCCATCCATCATGGACAACGATACATTTTTTTTTTCTTGGACAATGATACATTTATAGGAAATAAAAAGACCTCTTGGAATCACTTATTCATTGACAGTTCAGTGATTAAGAGAATGGTCATCAGGTAGGACAGATATGAGTTCAAAGCACTGTGCCTGCTTTCTCACTGCGGGACCTGAAGCTAGTCATCTAATCCATCTATCTGAACGTCAACTTCCCTGTGTGTAAAATAAGGATAGTAACATCAGTGTGAACTGTTAGGAGATTTCCAAAGAGATAATGTACACAAAAATATATGAACGAACTCTACGTGCCATCATGTCCTTGTTATTTGATCTCTCTCCCAGGGTTTACACCAAGTGCTGGCAAAAAAAAGTGGACACCAACACTCATTTCTCACATATTCCTGAGAGAAGTTCCCATGAAAAGTAGCTTTTCCTTAATCCTGGTTAATTCTTCAAATGAGACCCCAATGCGTATTTACCACCAGCCATGGACTAGCTCATTAACAAAATGATTATTTTTCTTCAAACTGCTGGGTTTTATTCCCAGGGTTATCACCCGGATAAGAGTTTATAGATGGAAAACACAGTAAATCCAACCTCAGTTTTATTCAGAACTGACACTATCTCCTCTGGCTGAGAAATAAAAGCATTATGAGTGAAAATGTCATTGAATTCAACAAGCTAAATACCTCGGAGAGAGGGATTTCCTGCACGATCCCCCTGGAAAGGAGAGCTACCCATGCATTCCCAAAGCCACCTTATTGTGCAGACAATTCCCCCTGGTTTTTTAATGGGTTTTGACTTTCATACTCTCAGCCTATTGGTAAGCCAGAAATCATTCTCTTGACTTATCATCAAGAGTCCAAATACTACCTAGATTAATTCCATTTTCTGAGACACAGGATTTTTCTCAGCACATCCAGGTCTTGAGAAATATGCATCGTAAATTGGTCAATGGGCGATGGTGGGGTTTTGATCCATTTTTGTCTTTTCGTGCAGCTGAAAGCTCACTGAATATTTTTTTTTGGATATTAATTCCCTTTCCCCAGTTCATTCTAGGGTAGTAAATACGCTGAAATACCTTCAATTTGTATGAAACGCAAGTTGCCAAAGTTCCAAATGTGCTATTTCTGTGATCTAAACTATTTGGTTATTAGTACTTTGAAAAGCAAAGGAAATAGATGTGAATAGCCAAGATCTTTTAGAACCAGGTATTTTGCCTACTCTTTCCAAGCCTGATACCTCCTACCTCCTCATGCTCACTCACTTCCCCCTCAGAAAACTCTAACCCTCTCCACTTTCACAAATACACTTGTTTTATGTATCTACGTATGTATGTATGTAATCTCTACACCCAACATGGGGCTCAAACTCACAACCCGGAGATCAAGGGTTGCATGCTCTTCCGACTGACCCAGCCAGGTGCCCCAACATTTGTTTTAATCTTTTTTAAATGTTTAATTCTGGGGTGGGGGAGGGGCAGAGAGAGAGGGAGACACAGAATCTGAAGGAGTCTCCAGCTGTCAGCACAGAGCCTGACATAGGGCTTGAACTCATGAACCTCGAAATCATGACCTGAGTTGAAGTAGGACACTTAACCGCCTGAGCCACCCAGGTGCCCCTTGTTTTAATCTTACCCACTACTCTAAGGGCTTAATGGGAACAGTTTATTTTATTAGACCGAAATTCACCATTAAATAATTACACATAATCTTCACCATATGGAACCATAAAATACAGCAGAGATGGTTCCTACAAGCCTGAAAGGGACAGACTGATGACCCTGAAAACAACAGCAAATCAAAGTCCAAATGCCTTAGGCTAGTCCCAATCTACCTTGCCAGATGTATGTTCAATTCCTGCCCTACATAGAAATCCATTAATTACCAACACATCACTGGCATTTTCTCCTCTGTGTCATTGTTTTTGCAATTTCCCCTATCTGGAACATCTTTTCTCTCTGATTTGGCAGAAGGAAGAGAGCATCCATTCCTTCACTATATATTAAGCACCTACTTTGCACCGGATACTTAGGATATACCAGTGAATACACATCTCTACCCTCTAAAAACTGGATGGTATACTGATTAAGAGTGCTAGCTCTAGAGATCCACACTGCCTGAGGTAGAATCCTGGCCTTGTTCTGAATGGCTTGTGTGATCTTGCACAAGCTGCTTATACTTTCTGTGCTTTAGTTTCTTCTCTGTAAAATGGGGATATGAATGATATGTATCTTCTAGAAATTCTGTGGGCTTTAAATGAATTAACAGCAGCCATGGGCAAGAGTTAGAAGACAGTAAGTAAACACTCAATAATTAAGCTATTATCATAGTTAACTCCACTTATCTAGGTCCTACACCTTTCTTTCAAGACTGGCCCAAATTTCTACTCCTCTGTGAAGCTTTGCCTTGACTGCTTCAGCCCAGAGATTGCTAGCCTCCTTTCTTTCAACACTTATTCACTGGATGGAAATAGGATTTAACTTCCACGTCACCACTTATCAATAAATAATGACTGCCTAGAAGTCAGGGTTAAAAAGCAATATGAGGCCAATTCCAGAATCTCCGGGGGGGGGGGGGGGGAATTATACGTAAAGATCAATGAGTGATGTGTGACATAAATTAGGAAAAGTAACATGTCAGTGTTCAGCTATATATTTGAGTAACTAAAATTATGCTCCCTCTTCTTCCCATAACGTTACGGTTATATTTGGATACATTATTTAATTTCTGAGCCCCAGTTTTCTCATTTGTAAAAGATATTTTTAAGAATAACATCTCAGGGGGCGCCTGGGTGGCCCAGTCAGTTAAGCATCTGACTTCAGCTCAGGTCATGATCTCACAGTTCATGAGTTTGAGCCCCACATCAGCACCTGCCTGGCATTCTCTCTTTCTCTCCATCTCTCTCTGCCCCTGCCCCACTTGCAAGTGCCTCCCACCCCCCCACCTCTCACGATAAATAAACTTTCGAAATTTTTAAAAATTAAAAAAAAGAATAATATCTCTCAGTACCATTAGGGATGTCAATGAGATGTTACATATGAAACACCTACTTAGAAGCTGGCACAGAGTAAGAACTTATTTTTGTTGTTATTATTATTATTAGCTACTATCACCAACCAGTACCACCACCAAGTGGGCACTATTTACGTGATGCCTGACATGTGTGAGAATTTTTTTAATATGAAATTTATTGTCAGATTGGTTTCCATACAACACCCAGTGCTCATCCCAACCGGTGCCCTCCTCAATACCCATCACCCACCCTCCCATGTGTGAGAATTTTTAATGCATTGCCCCATCTCCCAGGCAGTGACCCTCCAGCACCCAACACCTGCTCTGGTGGAATAGGTCCTCAGTGTGCACCTGTGATGCAGGTGAGGCTGGTTGTGAGAATGTCTTTTCTCCCACATCCAGCTGAGGAAAGTCAAAGCTAGCAGGTGAATGAATTGCTGAAAGGCCTCTTTCTTGAGCCAGCACTGCTTCTTTGCTGAGACACGGAGAGCAAAATGAAAGAAGACAAAATATCAGATGGGTTTTTCCTCAAGGGGAAATCCATGGCAATTCCTCTTTGCGAGGGAGGCCACCCTTCAGCGAAGCTAAGGATTTGCATCCCACCGCTGCAGGCTTTGTGCTAAATATGCTGAAAGAAAGCAAAGAGGGACAGAGTGACAAAGTAACCCCTGGAGGTGGGAGAAGGAGTGGGGGGAAGTAGTGGAGCTTTCTCCGTATTTTATTTTATGCTCACATTTAACAGGACTGTGCTGCTATGAGAGCGGTTGAGACACCGTAAGAAAGAAAAAAGGATGCCATTGCCCCAAGGCGAAATGCAACAGCAGAGCTACTGAACTACATGAGAGAACAGTATGGAACTGCCTTTTGCAGCCACACCAGAGGCCAAGAAAAGGCCGCAATACACCATCCACCAGAAGAGGATAAGGGACACATTTGGCCATTTTTCCCAAGAAAGGCCATTTTTTTCTCTCTGTATCTTCAGTAAAGCAGCAGATTTGGGGTTTTTAGAGGCTCAAGTCTGGGAAGTACCACTCTCAGCAGTGATTAGTTTATGTGTGCCCTGGTTTGTTTGTTTTTTTTTAATTTTTTTCAATCTTATTTAAGAGAGAGACAGAGCGTATGCACAAACGAGGGAGGGGCAGAGAGAGGGAAAGAGAGAATTCCAGGAAGGCTCCACACTGTCAGGGAGGAGCCTGATGCAGGGCTCAAACTCATGAACCATGAGATCATGACCTGAGCCAAAATCAAGAGTTGGGTGCTTAACCGACTGAGCCTCCCAGGTGCCTCATTTTTTTTTTTTAATTTTTTAATCTTTATTTTGAGAGAGAGATTGCACACATGTGCAAGCAGAGGAAGAGGCAGAGAGAGGGAGAAAGGATGGATGGTTTCTGAGTCCCTTTCTCACATTTCTAAAGCATGCTTACCGCACTTCTGTGGCACTACTTTATTTCAGATTTGCTATTCAGAATAGTCCCTTTATTTGCACAAGCGCACTGTTCATTATCCAGATGAAAACTCCAAGGCTCAGATGCATTAATTGACCTGAGATTACACAAGTATGAAGTGGCAAACAGGTGTAAGATCACTGAATTCAAGCCTGCTGCTGCTTCACAAGGCCATTATTGTTTCTGCAGAGCCCTGATCTACAAGAGACAACTTTGTTCCCCAAAGGTACACCAATTCCTGACACATCTAGGACTAGGCAGAGAGGGAGCAAGAATGCGGTGCTTTCCTGAGAGCAATTATCATCAGAAACTATCATAGGATTTTTCAATTAGTGTCTACTAAAATTCTAGTAGTGTACTTTTATTTTGAAATAAACATTTTACTTAGGAATAATACTAAATTTACAGAAAAGTGGCAAATCTAGTACAGACAGTTCTCATATGCCCTTCACCCAGTTTCACTCAACATGAACATCTTACATAATCATGCTGCATTTGTCAAAACTGAGAAATTAACGCTGGCCCATTACCATTAACTAAACTTCAGACTTAGCCAGATTTTGCCAATTTCTGCTAATGCCCTCCTTCTGTTCCAAGAAGCAACCCAGGATACCACATTGCATTCAGAATTCCACTACATTTATCACATTATTCAGCGATCATCCCTGGTGCCTCCTTAACTTTAAGAGTTTCAGTATTTTGAAAACAGACCCCATATCCTTCCTGATGCCCACCTTTGCTCAGCACATTGGAGGTACACAACATTTATTGATTAATCTAGCCACCCAAAAATCCCACTGTAATCACCATTATGAAAATCTGGATACTCAGTCTTAAAATACTGGCATATTTTTAAAAAAGATTGAGGGAAGCATGTTCAAAAAGGAGTAACAATTTCTGCTGACACTACAAAGCTTGTTATTCAAATTCAGAGTAAATAACAAAATATAACACATCAGCTGGGAGGAGAAAACAGTCCATTAAACACTCCCAACAGCACCAGGTTTCCCTTCTACCAAATCTGATAAGCCTTCCACCATATCCAATGATCCACCAAATGAGAAATTAAAGAAGAAGAATAGGAGTTGTAAGAACTTGGAAGAAATGTAAATAAAATTTTAATCAGTCTATTGCATGGACCAGAGTTGGTAGCACACCGTTAAATATTCTCATCCTGGAGCTGGTATCTATATATAGCAGTTAATTGTGCAAATTCCCCAGTTCCTCAATGCCATGATTCCAAACCAGCTGTTAAGTACAGCTGGGTTTTTTTTTTTTCCCCTAAACAAAGGCAGTTTTTTAAAGTGGAAGCAAGGGAGAAATGGAATAAATGATTTAAACAAGCAAATACAACCAAACTTTCATTCTGTGATAAACCATTTTGAAGTGCTAAAAACGTGGCAATAGTTTCCCTTGGATATTATGCTTCCCACACAAAATACATAAATGTTGTCTTGAGTAGCTCTAAATGGTTTGGGGTAAATAATTCAGTGGGAAAGAGAATGCCCTTAATATTATTTTAGTTGCTCTAAGCAGTCTTGTAAGAAATAGCTCTCATAATTTTCATGTCCAAAAAACATCATGCAAATGCCTAAAGCAACCTATATTTTTCAGTTGGAGGTATTTTATCCTCTCATTATCATTCTCTTGAGTGATCACTGTTTGCCTAGGAGTCTATAATAAACACACGCATATGTATACAATTAAATACAGACACACATAGAGTGGCACACAGACGGGTAGACAAAGATAAAGTTTTTGAGGCTAGTACTATTCATTTGGTAACCCAAGAGCATCTGGTATAGTATACTCAAATACTTGAATAAGGAAGGAAGTAAGCCGGTGTATTTCAGGTTGGTAGGGTATGGTCACCTTTGCCTTATTCTTTCCCTTAAATATCAATGAAATCTACTCAACGAAGGAGTCTTATACCTAGAGCTGCCACACTGTTGTTATTTCCTCCAAAGGGAAAACCTGCAAGTTCACTGGACATGTCTAGCAGCCACCAGAATCCCAAAACCTTTTTTTTTTAATCTGTAAAATTTAAATAATACCTCTCTTAAAAGTTGGTTAAAAAAAAAAATCAACGAGGGGCGCCTGGGTGGCTCAGTCGGTTAAGCGTCCGACTTCAGCTCAGGTCACGATCTCGCGGTCCGTGAGTTCGAGCCCCGCGTCGGGCTCTGGGCTGACGGCTCAGAGCCTGGAGCCTGCTTCCGGTTCTGTGTCTCCCTCTCTCTCTGCCCCTCCCCCGTTCATGCTCTGTCTCTCTCTGTCTCAAAAATAAATAAACGTTAAAAAAAAAATTAAAAAAATGTTTAAAAAAAAAAATCAACGAGCTCATTCATTCATCCACTAAACAACTATTAATTATTTATCTAATATGTTCCAGATAAGAAGTAAAGATAGAAAGCAAGAACAGGGAACAACTCAATCTCTTCCCTGACGGGATCCACAGACTGTGAGGCTCCTCATAAAGGCATCAATTAAAGAAGGACATTGAAACAGGGGTTCTAAGAACTCGCGTGCATTGGAATTACAAGCACACTGAGTAAAACACATATTTCTGGGTTCCATCCCCCGAGTCTCTGGTTCATCAGGCCTGGAGTGGAGTGGAAGAATTTGCACTTCTAACACATTCTCAGGTGATGCTAATGCTACTGTGAAGATCATATAGAACCACTGCATTAACAGGCATAGAATTATGATTTTAACAAGTGTTGCAATGGAGAAATATGTGGAACTTACAGAACTCTAACAGGGGGATTTGATCTAAGGGAGTTAGAGATGGCTTCCCAAAGCCAATGAACCTAAATCTGAGTTTGTGTAGGGAAAAAATAAGAGGGTGAAGAAGAAAACTCTAGGTATTAGGAACAGCATGTGCAAAGCCCCTGTGGGGAGAAGGAACAGGGCACGAATTAATGACTGAAGGAACACCGATGTGGCCTGGCGTGCAGAAAATGGGGGCAATGCCCAGGACCGGGACTGAAGAGAGATGCAGGGCCTTTCAGGTTTGCAGTAGTTACAACTTCCTCTATGAGGCTTGGACAGCCAAGGAAGGCTGGTGAGCAACAGGGTGAATGATTCTCTGAAAAGTTGATTCTGACTTCCTCTGTTGAATGGATCAGTGTATACAGCCCCTTTTCCAGCCCTTTCCAGAGCCTACCACACCATCAGTGCTGAATTTCTCTTACGTGGATCCTGGCTCTGCCAGTTACAGCCTACGTGGGTTACACACAATTCTAAGTGTCATCTGTAGAATGCTGATGATAATTCTTTTCTAGTAAGTTTTGGGAGGACTGACAAAATTTATCAAGTATGTAGGTATTTAGACCCATGTCTGGCACAGTAAACACTCAATTTTTAGTTGCCATTATCATCATTATTCACTGAGAACATTTTTAAAAAATGCTGTATCCACAGGGGCAGGAGAAAATACATTTAACTTTCTTAAAAGCCCTTTCAGGTAACATATCTTACTGTATGGTGACAATGGCTTACACCACAAAGGAAGACAGTGGACTCTCTAAATAGCCCAAAACCCAGTTTCAGCATCCATGAAATGAAGGACTTGATGGCAGAAATCTATATAACTCCCCTTTCCAACCCCAAACATAAGCTCCAAAGATAGAGAATTATGTTTCTGTTATCATAGGTATACATGTATAGGGAAAATCACAGTATATACAGGGTTCAGTACTACCTGGGATTTCAGGCATCTGCTGAGATGGAGGGCAGGTCTTGGAACAGATTTCCCATGGATAAGGGAAATAACTATATTTTAGCCCACTTGGGTTCCTATAACAAAGATATCATAGATTTGGTAGCTTAAACAACAAACACTTATTTTTACAGTTTATTTTATAGTTTTCAAGACTGGGAAGTCCAAGATCAAGGTACCAACAGATTCCGTATCTGGCAAGAGCCTGCTTCGTGCTTTGTGGACAGCCATCTTCTCACTGTGCCCTCAGAAGGCAGAAGAGGCAAGGGAGCTCTCTGGGGTCCCTTTCATAAGGCCACCAATCCCATTCATGGGGGTTCCATCTACATGACCTCATTGTCTCCCAAAGACCCCACCTCCTATCCCATGGTTTAAGGATTAGGATTTCAACACATGACTTTGGGGAGGACCCAGTCAGTACCTAACACAACCTACTTCCTGTCCATTGCTTCTCAAACTTTAAGATGTATATGAATCACCTGGCTATCCTGTTAAACTATATAACACAACTGAATAGGTCTTGGGTGAGGCCCAGATTTTGCATTTCTAACACATTTCTAACAAGGTGCTGCTGTGGCTCCAGGAGGTCACACTGTTGGGCAAGGTCCTTATCCATGAAGAAGCTTCCATGGCACTCTCCTCACTCACTTCCCACTCCTGTCCCCTCCACAGCAAGCACACACTCCCCAGGAAGCAGCCAGCATTAGAGGAAGAGCAAGGAGAGCCCTTAAGGGGGGGGGGGGGGGGGGGTGGCAGGACCACATGTGCCCAGGACTTAATGAGACACTCAGAGCCACTTCACCCACTTTGGGGAGCTTAATGTGGTCTAATAATTGTGATTTTAGATTAGCACTGGTTGTGAAAACAGACTGACATGAGACACAACCCACAGGAAATAGAGGGGTGAGGAAGGAGGAGGCACCAGCAGGGACAGGGGGAGAAACAATAGAAACACAGCAGCCAGACTCTCCCCTGAGCTAGCCCATCCCCAAATTCCCATCATCACACTGGAGGCAACCTTATAATTAATTAACTGTAAAGGGAATTTATCCCCATGTGAAAAAATACACTCTGCTTCCTTCACTCCAAACACCAGGGATGCCTTGGAGGGCAGCTGACTTTCTTTACTACCTTGAACTCTTCAGATTACGTCAAGTGTATCTGGAATCCCCGTTTATAGCTTCTTCTGAGTCATAGAGACCACAGTGGAGACATTAACTGTGAAATTGTAAACAATGTATACTTAAAAAAAGGTGGGGATGCTTGAGTATAACTAGTATTCTAGCCAAAGCTGAGTATTTCCCTTTTTTTAAGAGGCTTCAGAGAACCTAAATGCTCTTACTGCCTCTTCTCATGCTAAGCTGCATGACAAAAGTCTCTCCCCCCACCACCCACCCCCTTTAGTGGAAATTATGCCTGTCATTCTTAATGTTGACTTAATGTATTTTCAATTTTGTAAAACAATCATGACGGGATTCTGGAAAACTGTTCCTCTGGGTCCCTGAGTAATGAGCTGTCAAAGGGAAATTGGAGGAAGGGTCAGCCAGCACTGGTTACTTGAGCTCTGAAAACTCTGGCCCTCAGAGAGAGAGGAAACACCCCAAGACTCTAAAGTCTTTGGCCTTCGCTAACAGGAAGAAATATGAAAATACCATGAGGTGACTGCAAAAGGTGCTTTGGGATTTTACCTATACAAGTGCCCTGATGGTGAAGGCTAGCATGAGTAGCCAGGTTCTAACAGCAGGGATGGTGAGTTTAAGGATGGGGCCCCTGCCCTTTCTTGGTAGAGGGTGGCCAAAGGGAATTGAGCAGGGGAAAATTTTGCTTTTCTTTGTGTAACTTCTCTGGGTATCTCAGGCCTTGTTTTTATCCAGCTTCCTCTATCACCTTATCACTGTAGCTTTGAAAATATCAGATCAGCATATTACCCTTTAAAAACGTGGAAAAGACACCCCAGCTCACCCGACCTCCCAATTTGGCTGCCTTTCATCCAGGATCACAAGAGATATCAAGCATAGGAAGGTCACCTATCCATCACCATCTGAGACTTCCTCTAATCTTGAAGCTCCTGCGATTGGTCCTTCTGGACGTAAGGGAATGTGTGCTCATTCATGGACCCGGAATACATCAGCAGTATCTACTATGTAGATGTTTAAGACTAAAGGTGCCATTCTGCAGTGAAGAAACCTCGTGAGCCGCCTAAAAGATAGGCCATATCACAACATATAAAGAGACCCTGCTGACTGGAAGATAATGAGAAATGTAGACAACCTCCAGGCAGAATGCCATCTGCTCTTGAGGGTACACAGACAGACAAGCAGAGAAGAAAGCTTAGAACAATATGGAATAAAACTGACCTTCATGAGGAATGACCCAGCCTGAAACATTGACCTATAAGTGTTCTCCAGGCCAACCAAAGCGTGAGGGCCAGGTAGAAGAGGTAGCATTAACAACAGCTGGATTCAGGATGCCTTCCAGGATGACATTCCAGACAAGGAATCCCTCTGATCCACTTACAAAGATGTCATTCTCAAACAAAGACCAACGACCAGGCCGGGTTTTAGAGGCTGAAATACCTAGAGATCAGTAATTCAGTCTAATATTAGGCTAGAGAAGATTATGTGAGGGGCTCATACCTACAGAAGACTTTCTGGACAGGACAGGCAAACCCCAGAAACAGCACCTACACAACACTTACTGGAAAATGAACATGCAGGAGTTTGGTGTCATGCAGGTATGTTACTGGTAGTCCCTGACCAGCTCCTGGGCCTGAAGGCACAGATAGTTGGGGGAGAAGAGAAGGGAAACACAGAAAGACAGAACCCTAGGGGGATGGGATTTGGATGCTTCTGCCTCCCTCCTTCTTAAGCACCCTCTCCCAAACTATCCCCGCATTCCCACTACGATAAAGAGGAAGGCACACTGGGATTACAAATGAACGAAACAAATGAAATTAACAAAATAAATTAATAACTCTGATTTTCCCAGATCATCAGCCTCAGACTTGAATTTTTTTTTTAAAGAAGTACACTCTCCTCTTTGTATTTCTTGGACTACAACGGGCTATACCCACAGGCAACTGGAACAAACAAGGTGTCTAAACAACCAGAAAACTCTTAAATCAAAACTTCACAAAAATGAAATGAGAAATCTGAGACCCTGGATGAAGGGCACAGAAGGTGAAATGAACATAAAAGCTTTTCTTAATAATAGTGCTAGGCAATCCACAGGTATCACTTGGGGGCAAAGCGAGGAGTTCTAATTGGCTGATTAGACTGGATTTGTTTCTCATTTGTCAACTTAGAATCAATAATTTCTGTGCATTTCTAGAGCTATCTCTTTACCACAGGTCCCACGTCCATCCATCAGGAGGCCCACGGTAGAGCCAGGAAGAATTCACTACTCAGCCCATTTGACAATTTAATTGGTTCACTTCCTCAGGAAATTATTTTTCTCCTCATCTCTAAGTTTCTAAGAGAAATCAGCAAAATGTGGCCTGACTCTCTTATTTAGGATTTTGTGAGAAAGGAGCATCCAACTCTACCCAACAGAAGGCATTTCTGAGTTAGGTGGCTACGCCTTACACACTGTCTTTCACGTGAGCAGAGTTAAAAGCTGGGATTTGAAGACGCTCTACCCACCTGTTCAGTAGCTTTGGTTCTACTGTGGTATCTGATAGACCCAGCATAGCCACTTTGGAGGAAAGTGCTGAGGGCCAACGTTAATTATAGTTACAGCTGCTCCAGCCACAGAATTTGTATTTTCACATTTTAGCTGAATTCAAATGATTGGATTAACTTTCTCCAAGAACAGCTAAGTCCTTGCTTGGCTCTCTCCCTCACCTCCCATACCTGAATCATCAACATGTTCTGCCATTTCTAAACCCAAATCTTTCCAATCTGCTCACTTATTTCTCTCCCTGCTACCACTGTCTAAGACTCTTTACTGAAACCCTTCTGTTTTTCTGCTTGCTGACCCTCTCTTGTCCTATTTGGACACTGTAATCAAGATGGTCACTTGAAAAGAAATCTCATTTCATATCAATCCTTTGTTTAAACCTTTCAATGGTTCCTCCTTGAAGATGAGACCCCTAACTTGCTCATTCCTGACTTTGGGTTTGTGACCATATTACTGTCTTTGTCCCGAATGCTCCCTACTACTCTAGCCCCTACCCATGGCTAAATCCTACCAGACTTCATTCATTCCCCACTTTATATCCAGGTAGCCCTGACCTGACCCCTGGATTCCCCTATGGTAACACTGTCACACTTGCAAGGTCTGTAAAGAACAGAGCTCTGTCTTATTCAGTTATATATACCTTGAATCTGACCTAGCACCCAGCACAGAGTAGGTACTCAATAATCATTTGTGATATGGAATTAAACTGGAAAAAGGGAGAGGGAAGACAGAATGAATAATAGCCCTCACCCCACACCTCCCCCAGAGTAGGCACTTTATCTAATCATTTCACCAGTTCTCAGGAGCTCTTTGCCATGGAAAATGAAAGTGCTTAAATATGTACATTTATAATAGAAATGTGACTGATTCCCAAACATACTGGGAAAAAGTCCCATAATGAACAAAGGCTTTAAAGCAAGGTATAGGGGAAAGAAGCAGGACTGGACTAAGAGAGGCTGACGGTACGAGAATGGTGTCAGGAGATTTCTGAGAAGTTGCAACTAAAATGATGGTTATCACATAAAAAGTAAAGGGGTTCCCAGAAGTAGTATTAAGCCTGGATGCAATGCCGTATCCTACAGAAATTGTCAGGAAAAGAAAAACTATAAGCTCAGAGACTATAAAGGAGAGAAGCAGAGGGTTCTGAGTTCAAATAAATAGGAATTGGCGGGGGGTGGAGGGCAGGGATCAACTTCTCCAAGGATAAAGAAAGAGATGCTCTGTAAACACCACCAAAGTACATAAAATTAGGGCTAGAAAAATCTGGCTGTGTCTTTGCAGCCACATGGCCTCATCAGATCACTAAAGCTCATTGTGCCTTGGTTTCTTGGTAAGAATATGTGGAGGGCAAAGGAACTAACATTACCTAATATCTCCCTTGTGTATGTTATTTCATTTTACCAACCTAAAAAGTAGATTGACGATACCCATATCATAAATCAGAAAGTTGGGCTTAAGGAGGTTAGGAAAATGAATGACATTCACATGAGGATTTGAGTTCAAATCTGTTGGGTCTCTGACGTTTACACACAACACTAGCCAGAGATTCAATATGGTGGAGTGTGGGGCATGGGACTCTCAACGCCTAGGTCTGACTCTGCTGTTTATGAGTTTTGGGTCTTGGAAACTCAACATCTCTGGCACTTAGCTTTCTTCTTCTCTGAAATGGGACTGCCCACACCTTTTCTGGTTTTCTACCTATTCCTTACAAGACAGACATAACCAGAGTTTAACATCTGGGGATCATGACATGGGACAATGAGATTTGCCTATTTGTGTGTAAGTCAAGGTCTGGCTTCTTCAATCGTATTTTTGTCATAGTCTTAACAACTCTGTCAACACATTACTTGGAAAATGTGTTGAAAAGGCATTACTCTTGGGAAATGTGCTCCCCCACCCCCCTTCTAAGGTCATGCAGGTACAATTGCACAGGGTGTTATGAATTTCCTCTGTGTTCCAGGACTCCCACTTTGACAAATCAACACACTAATAGAGGCCTTGTAAAGTCAACAAAGAGTGTTATCTTTCTAAGGTTAACAAAGTCGTGAGGTTTTGTCCCCAGAGTAGCTCCATTGTAAGAACTCATCCTACTAAAGGTCAACACACAGATTTAGATGCTCTAGGCAAAGGGCACTCCTTTGTGAAATTTATAAAGGTCTCTGCATGTTCTCACTTAAAGCAATCCAACATGAAATGACCAAGTCTCCTGGAAATCCTATGGCACAGAGATAATGCCACCACCAACCTACATCATTTCTGACCCCATTAGAAACCAATGTTCATTAATATGGACAAAAATCTGCTTACAGCTTAAAGGACTTCAGCACCCTTTTAACCTAATCAGCATTAAACATCCTTGCATTTTCTCTAATATGCCAGGACCTGTGGTTTGAGCTGTCACAATCAGAGCCTATCAATACCATTCCTTTTCCAAAATGCACTTCATCCCCCTTTCATAAATCAGTGTCCTAGTTTAAGTGGGAATAAACTAACATTGATTGAGATACTATGCATATTAAATACATTAGTGCATTTAATCTTGTTTAAGCCTTGCAATCCCCATGAAGTATTTGCAGTAATCTTTACCTTACAAGGAAGGAACTGAAGTTCAGAGAGGTTAAGGGAGTCTTGGAACTATAATCTGAGCCCACTTCGAACTAACTCAAAATTTTTGCTATTTTCACTTTGTCACACACATTCCTGGAAAATAAATATGCCTTAATCTGAACAAAAGAGAATCAATTTTTGATATGCAACAAGGAGCTATCAAGTGCCCATCACTCTGGATTTGATTAAATATCCAAAATAAAAATGGAAAAATTGATCCATTCAGCATACGGGATAAAAGAAAGAACTGTGTGTGGCACCATGCCCTGTATAGTCTATACAATAAGGACACAAAGGCAGAGAGCTCCTGATAAGCATGGATACAATGTAAATAAGGCTATCTTGTGAGAAAATAATTATAAATTAATACACAAAGACTTACTGCAGAGACAGACCAAGGAGATCAAAGAAACAGTATGTTTCCCAGTCTACTGAACTCCATAATAATATTACGGAGGGTATTTATGTACCTTAAAGATGTGTCAATCATAAAGGAAGATAGTCAGCAATCATAGATTGAGGGTGTGAAGGCAGAGTGAGGAAAGCAGGTTTTGATGGGCCCTCTCTCTCTGCAGGAGTCAGCACCTTGATTAGGGGACTGAGCATTGTGGTGCTACTGACAAAGTGAAGAAAGCAGGGACAGCAGCAACAAGCTGTCTCAGCTGAGGAAAATGGCTCAAGATGACCTACACTCCTCTTTTTCCTGATTCCAAGTCACCAAGCAACTTTCTGATTTGAATTTAACTTCTCTATAGAAAGAAAACTACAAATAAAACGCAAGTCATGTGGGGAGCCTGGGTGGCTCAGTTGGTTGGGTGTCCAACTTCGGCTCAGGTCATGATCTCGTGATTCGTGGGTTCAAGCCCCGTATCAGGCTCTGTGCTGACAGCTCAGAGTCCGGAGCCTGCTTCGGGTTCTGTGTCTGCCTCTCTCTGCCCCTCCCCTACTTGCACTCTGTCTCTCTCAAAAATAAATAAACATAAGAAATTTTTTTAAAAATGCAAGTCATGCTGACAGAGAGCTTCGGTCTGAGATTTTATTTCTTACTATACTTTAGTAAACTGACACTATGGTTGTTTACATCAATCTCTCGGAGTATGACTCATGTGGGTTCATACCTGGGAGGCGAAGCCACTCTTAATGCGCTGACCAACACTGCTGATCAGAATCAGGGTTCCGACTCTTCAGGGTTGCAGGCTGGGCTGAAGCCATAACGACCTCATCATGATAAGGCATCCTGTGGCTGCCTGCATTCCCCAAGTAGCCCTTTTCTACATGATGCCTCAATATCTCCATGTGTATCTTCCATTCGAACTGCAGGCCTCTGCATATTCATAGCAGCTTACAAGAACAGAAATTACCCTAGAGAAGGGACTTACCTCCATATGGTGTCATGGAAGATGTATGGGAATTAATATTAAGAGATTTGAGCTCATTAAGCAACATCTGTGCCAGTAATCAATTGTATGACAGTAGAAAAGCCACACCTCCCCAAGCCTAAAAACCCACATCTGTAAAATGGGGTAAGTAATGTCACCAAAATGAAGCCCTTCAAGATTTTTACCCTTTTAAATAAGCCGCTATACAAAAATGTATGAAACACAGACCACTGAAATTCTTTTTCTCCAAAACCCACAAAACCGTATTTCAAGACCATAAGATGCCAGTCTGGTGTGTGCCATCTGCCAGCTAAGTGACCTTGGGCAAGCTGAGAAACTTCTGGGGTATCTGTTACTTTTTCTATAAAAGAAAATTTTACCAGCTTATGTAGAAAGCCATTCTCAGCTCTGATGTTTTGAATCTAAAGCCACCAGGATTTCATTGTCCAGAATAGAGTATTCTTTCTTTCTTTCTTTTTTTTTTTTTTTTTTTGCTTAAATAAAGGTCTCTCCAAACTATCCCCTCTCTGGTTCTCAGAGCAATCTTAACAAAGCTTAAATCTGACCATGTTACACACTGGCTAAGAAGGCTTCCATCAAAAGACCCCTCCGGTGCCTCCAGAATAAAGACGAACATTTTCCGTTTGGCATACAAGGTCCTCCACGGTGTTGCTCTTGTCTTCTTTCTCTTTGGTTCCTCTCTCCTCCAAAAGCACACTTTGTGCTTAAGTCTAACTAAACAGTATTCAGTAAGGATGGTTACCAAATATCCGGCATTGATTCCTTGATGTGATACGGATTCCCTTTGGTGTTGACTGTGAAATACAGAGTTAAAAATGTCAGGTAAGCAGTTGGATATGTGTGTCTGCAGCTCATGGGAAATTCGGGTTATAGGAATAAAATCTGGAGTCAGCCAGAGAGACCAATGTTGATCCATACAAGTGGAGGCAATCACTTAAAATTAGTGGATATGTGAATAGCAGAGTAACAGACTGGTGAGGGAATGCTGATTAAATAAACACCAGCATTTAAAGACTTTCCCCTGTTTAGCCTGATGCACGAAAAACTCTAAAATGTGAACACTAGACATGGCAGTAAGGCTGTGGGAAGATCATCCTCCCCCATGTTACTAACAACTGTAAACAGAACAGATAACCTAGTTTTCAGGTAAAGAAACTGAGGCTTTAACAGGCTGTAATCACTTGAGAACGGTGGCCAGACTGGTTAATGAGGAAGCTACAACGTATATCCAAACATTTTTGATTTTGAAGCCTATCATCTTAAAATGACCATCTCCTGCACAAGCCTCATGGGATAAGATTGCTCCTCTTGTCTCAGGCAATAATGGAGGCAATAAACTCAAGTAAACCTCAGTTTAAATAAAGAAGTGACTATGATTGATAATAAAAGGGCTATTAAACTTTAATTAATGAATTGGTTAATGGTGGTTCCCTTAAGTTTATTAACTAAACTGTTTATTTGCAAGAAGTAGAGAATTAAGGAGCTACAGCTAAATGAAGAGCATCTTTATCCTCAGCGTCCATGTGCAAGCAGTTCCTGTGATAAATTATTATAAACAGAAGCTTAAAATGTAATTTGGCTGTAAACTTTCATTACCTGTAAAATGGAATAAGAATAGTATTACATCAAGACAGGGCTTCATTATAAAGTGATAATTCCACTTTTGATGGACATTGGGAATTTGTGATCAACCTGTCAGCCATGCCTTGGCTAGATTTTCTCTTACTCCAGGCAGAAAATGTGGTCAAATTTTCCCTAATCACTCTATATTCCACCCTGCATACACCTCTGGCTAATGGAAATACTCTTTAAATTTAGTGTGGCTTAACTAATGTTTAAGCAAAATAAGCCATTTATACAGTGTACCTGCAGCAGGTGATATGGCTTATTCCCTTTCTTATTTATAGTCATTACCTTCTCTAACCCTGAAATAGTTTTTAATTGAATTTTCTCAGTATTATTATTATTCAGTGCCTAATATAAGCTCTTAGGGGCAAACAGTGAAAAGTGCCAAAACCTAACATACAACAATTTGTTGGACTGTGGCATGACTGCCTTCTGATTTCTTCAGAGCCAAGTCCTGGAGAAAGTTCGTGGGCTTGGGATGGACACCCAACAAAACATGTGTGTTCTCTCCCATGGCAGCTTGATCTGTCCAAAAATGTTGTTCTTTCAGACACTCCTGCACTGTTCTAGACGAAGAGTAAAAAGTAAACAATTGTCAGATGCCATCAATTCCTATGGGAAGCCAGCTAAAAAAGATAATTCTCACAGGGAGTAACTTGAGCAAACAATTACCCCCTTTGACAACTTGATTTGCTGAAATGAGGTTGTACCATGACCAGGGGAAACCTGTGTTTCTGCAGAATTCAAGATAAGCTTCCAAGATGCTTATGTTACTCCCTTAAAATGCTGGTCAGCTTTTTAGTCTCTGCTTCTCTGGCTTCCCTAATGAATAAAAAGTTGATGGATTTTCATTGAGCTGAAGGGTTCATGCCCTTCTTTGCTTCCACCATACCTTCCCCTCTTAATGTTATTATATTTTTGTATTTATTCTCAAGTTATTTAACATACAGTATAGTCTTTGCTTCAGGAGTAGAATCCAGTGATTCATCACTTACATACAACACCCAGCGCACATCTCAACAAGTGCCCTCCTCAGTGCCTATCACCCATTTCCCTACCCATCAACCCCCATCAACCCTCAGTTTGTTCTCTGTATTTAAGAGCCTCTCATGGTTTGCCTCCCTCTATGTTTTCATCTTATGTTTCCTTCCCTTTCCCTATGATCGTCTGTCAAGTTTCTAAATTCCACATATGAGGGAAATCGTGATCCGTGTCTTTCTCTAACTGACTTACTTCATTAAGACCCAGTAATTGCACTAGTAGGAATTTATCCAAAGGATACGGGAGTGCTTATTTCAAGAGGCACATGCACCCCACTGTTTATAGCAGCACTATCAACAATAGCCAAATTATGGAAAGAATCCAAATGTCCATCAACTGATGAGTGTGGCACATGTATACAGTGGAATACTACTCTGTGATGAAAAAGAATGAAATCTTGTCATTTGCAAAAACGTGGATGGAACTGAAGGGTATTTTGCTAAACTAAATAAGTCAGTCCCACTTACTGTTAGGGACAGAGGAACAGGGAGGGATGAGAGGAAGTCTGCACCAGAACTCTTCAGTATGACTGGAAAATAAGGATTTCTGTGTTTCTTGGGGAAAACATTTTCTCCTCTTCTTCCTGCCATGAAACCCACAATGTCAACTGCCACTGGCATCTGCAACCTTTATCCTGGTGTAGGACACAGATTCACAATGCTTCACTCCACAACACTCCAGGCTGAAATGTGCCAATTGGCCAGAGTGGGTGCCTGACAGGAAATTTCTCTGCCACCTGACTTAACCCCTGAGTTCCCTGGGCATCTTCATACATACAATAAGGAAAACAAAGTCCACTGTGCAATTTTCCTTTAAATACTTTGATTTGTCCAACCTATAAAATTCTAGAGCCAACCCCAAGAAAAACATGTCATAACCCAGCTAAGGATAGATTAGATGGTAAGGTTGAGTCTTGAGAGAGAAAAATTATCACTCGCAATTATAGCAAAACAGCTTATGAGATCAGGGTGTGCACATCTCTGGGTTTCCTGGAAGCCAATGTGCAAAAGACAAGCTCGTTATTCTTTGGTCATTATCCCAATGACCAAAGTGTTAAAGAATATTAGGTGCTTAAAAGAAATTTCTCACAGGGGCTTCATAAGGAGGATGCAGAGATGTGGAGGGCAGCAGTGTAGGATTAACTATTAATATATGTAAAACTACCTTGCAAATTAAAGAGCTCTGCTATATGTTGAAAGCGAGGGCATTCACCTTGGTGGTGAATTTGGGTATCTTTTAGAAAAATTTACTATTAGTTGACAGAGAATGGAAAGCTAGTGGGTTGAGGAGTGCTGCAGGGGGTAAAAAAAAATAAAAGACTAGGAAACGAATGTTTCATCATTACAAAAAAGAACAAACTGTCTGGGCTCTTAAGCCCCAAGACATCAAGTGACGCTCATTGAGATAAATGGAGTCAGCTTAACCAGTGATCAGTGGCCCATTCAAACACAGCCACAAAATCAAATAATTTCTTTAAGAAAAGCAAGCCTAGAAAACCTTCTAAAACTGAAGTTTTAATCTAGAGACTAGCTCAAGGATCTGAGAATTTGAAAGTGCAACAGAATGTCAGAAACTGCACATGGGCTTCTTTTGAACATCAGAACTATTTGCATAAACAGACGCTCCTTCCCACATCCACCCTCAAATTAAGAAACTCCAGGGCACCAACGCAAGGCAAAAGGAAGACATCAGAGAAGAGTGACAGTATCCATTCCTTAGCAGCAGCCATTGCTTCCCTTCTTCTCTGACAACAGAACCTGGTTTGTTAAGGTAAGGGTGGAGAGCCCTCATCTCAGGAAGCCCCTACTCCACCCCCAGAAGATGAAGTATGATTGGTGGAAATCAAGCAGAGTAATTATATTGTCTCCTCCAATTATTGGCCTTAGGATGACCAGGTGAGCTCCTGAGACAATGAAGTTTGTTGTGCAGGACTATTAAAGCCTCATTTAGAGAAAGTTCTTTGTCCTATTCCTCCAGCCTGGAATGACACTGTGATGCCTGGATGTGCTGGGGCCATATTGCAACCCTAAAGCAAGAAACTAAGAATGGAAGCCAACATGCTCTGGATGATGGATTAAAAAAAAAAGTATTCCCTAATGGCATTGTCAGATTGTCGTAGCAGCTCTTGGTGGCCTAGCATGTTCGGAACTTCTTGATATGTAAGAAAAAAAAAAAAAAAAAAAGAAAGACAAGGGGGGTTACCTAGGTGGCTCAATTGGTTACGCGTCCAACTTCGGCTCAGGTCATGATCTCGCAGTTTTTGAGTTCAAGCCCTGTGTCGGCCTCCATGCTGACAGCTCAGAGCCTGGAGCCTGCTTTGGATTCTGTGTCTCCTCCTTTCTCTGCCCCTCCCATGCTCATTTTCTGTCTCTCTCTCTCTCTCAGTAATAAATAAACGTTAAAAAAACATTTTTTAAAAAGCATCCCTATTTGTCTAAACTACTATTCTTTGATTTTTCTACACTCTTAGCCAGAGTCCTTCCTGACTGATGCAGGAGGAAAGCAGAGAAAAAAAGACCACGAGAGAAGGAAGGTGATGCGAGAGAGCATTACCTATTGTGTTACCCCGGCCCTGAATGGAAAGTTGAGAAGACGCGATGGGGAATGTCTGAGAACGGGAACTGGAGAGGGGAGCAGAGGCTGATGTGTGCAAGCAGGCTCCGGAAGGGGAACCGGAGAGCATGACAAGCGCGTATGGCACGGCTGCCACGAGTGCGTCTTTTAACTCTAATCTGTATTCACAGTCGACAAGGCTCTCACTTTATGGCTGCAATGTTCTCGCTCCTTCTGCAGGCCCATTAGCCCTGTGAGCACTGCACCGCCAATGCCGGTTCCACCCAGCGCTCCGCTTTACTCACAGCTCCGTCCTCCGTCTGCCTTCTCATTATTCTCCTCATACGATGCCTGTTTTCCTTCTGGCTCTGGTTTAAAAGCCCACCCACGGTGTTAAAATGAAAAATAAAATCATAAAATAGATAAGACCAAAGACAGAGAAGGAGAAAACCATATGGCAGGAGAAAGAACCAAGCAAGGAGCATTTCTTTGGGCCCGTGACTTTCTGGCCTCCCTCTCCACACTGAGAGCTGTTTCCTAAAAGAAAACAGAAGAAGGTGTGACCGGTGACCTAAAGCTTCGCAGCAGCAGATGCTCCTCGGCCCTCTGACAGGATGGAAGCATCACCCAGATGGAAGCCCAGGAGTAACACCTCTTCCCAAAGGGTTGGCTGAGGGGTGATGGGAAGGAGAGGGGGTGGGGCTTTCACATCAGCTGAGGTTCATCATCTAGGCCTAGATGAGGGAACCACGCTGAGGCTCATTCCTTCGGCAGGTGAGTTGACATCTTTGGGGACTAGACTTGGGTTCATCCGATGTTCCCCTTAATCTTTTTCCCTAGACAGCTAGCTCCTAAGGGGAAGGACTCTGGCTGCCTTAGTTCCTGCTTTATGCCCAGCGCTTAGCACAACATGTGGCATCAAACAGATGCTCAGTGGATGAATAAGGAGTTGCCTGCTGGGGGAGCCGGACAGCGTTGCGTAAGCATTAGCTGTTGTCATCATCCTGGCTGCGGTGCATTGTGGATGCAGCTGTTCTTACTGCTGTTACTGTGGTGGTGGTGGTAGTGGTGACATGGAAGGAAGACAAATCCTTCCTGAATCTCCAAACCTTAAAATTCAAGAAGTCCATCAGCTTCTTCAAGCTTGTCTTGGCCCCATTAGCTTCCCCTGTAAGGGATGTTACTTCCCGTCCCCCTCCGTGACAGATCTACCAGAGCGATCCTCAGGGAATAGGGGGTTAGGGAGTGCCTGCTACGCTCAGGTCACAGCCACAAATGATCCATTCTCCCCTTTCCCTGCAGACTGCCTACCAGCCCCTAAGCAGCCTCTAACAACTTAACTGCTTGATAATGCCACCCCTCCTCAGGGGACACTTGCTGCTCTTGAATGGAAACAGAGTTTCAGTGATTAAACCCACAGCTGTCATTTAGAGCTAAGACTGTATTTCTGAAATTAATTTGAAAACGTTTCCATTCCTGTGCTCTTTTTCTGCTGTTTCCTGGCAAATTTGTTTCCTTCCCTGCTTGAAGGGCAAGGTGGGTGCATGTTGGGAGCAAAGTTCTCTCTGGGTGCAGCGACAGTTCTATGTCTCAAGGGCCCACCTACAGCTTGAGTGAAACACTCACTACTGCAAACAACAGGCTGGTACAGCCCTCATGGGAGGCCCCCAGATGGGTTGAACCGATTCTTAGGGCTCACCCACGGGTACAGGCGAAGGCACCATAGTGCCAATTCTATCACAATTCCCTACAGTTCACCTGGAAACCATCATGGACCCCTGAGTACCAGTGGAACAGTTCAGCTTACAGATCCCAAACCACTCCAGCAGATCTATACAGCCTGAGCAGAGAAATTAAAAGATTGGAGCACTTCCTATTTGTCTGGAACCCAGGAGGTGCTTATTAAGTGAATGAAAAAAAGTATGTGAATAAGTGAATGCATGAATGGTGGTGGTGGTCGTTATTATTATTGTTGTTGTTGTTATAGTTGGGAACTTTTAAACTTTAAAAAAATTTTTTTTACATTTATTTACTTTTGAGAGACAGAGAGAGACAGAGCACAAGCGGGGGAGGGGCAGAGAGAGAATGAGACACAGAATCTGGAGCAGGCTCCAGGCTCTGAGCTGTCAGCACAGAGCCCAATGTGGGGCTCAAACTCCGCAACCGTGAGATCGTGACCTGAGCCAAAGTCGATGCTTAACCGACTGAGCCACCAAGGTACCCCTTGAACTTTTAAACTTTTTAAAGTGGGACTAACATTACTATCCACCTCACTGGTTCTTACAGGAGGATTAAATGAAATAATGTCAGTAAAGCACTTTCCACAATGCCTGGCACATAGTGCATGCTCGATAAAATGGTGGCTAATATTACTACACCACCAGCTAAAGCCTGCAACAGTCAAGTGAGGCAATTATATAATTATAATATTTTATATTATAATATTTATAATATTATATTTATAATTATCTGACTCTATGAATGAGAAAAATAAGCTTCAGAGAACACAAATGATTGACTTACGTGACACAGCTAGTGACTGGCAGGCATAAGTTTCCAATGCAGTTCTGCCTGCCCCCAAAGCCCACAGTCCATCCACCATACCATATCATCTTTCAATTGCATCCTGAAGCCCAGCTAAGCATAGGATGGAGCCGGATGATGAAAACTGAAAACCCAAAGCAGCAGTCAGATGCAATTTCAAATAGATGGCTGGTAGCCTCCAGAGTAAGATGTGTGTGCGCAGTCAATATCTGTGCATTTAGCCGCACAGGGGGTAGGGAGAGTGGAAAGCACTTCGATTCGCAACCCTGCAGGGAATCTGCAATGCTACACTCAAGTGTCATGAGAATTATCTCCTGGGAAGCAGCCATATAAAGTGGAATTATTTCCAAACTGGATGTATGAATCCTGGGTTCAGGTCAGTTTTCCTACCATCAAACTGGGATGTCTTAGAGGAATCAATTTCCCTCTCTGGACTCTAGTTTCCTCTTCTGTAAAAGAAGGGGACAGGAAAACTGACTCCTAGTCCAACCTCCCAACTCTAACAAGACTCCTCTGGGTGTTGTGTGGGTAAATGAGCTCAAGGGTGTGAGCCCCTAAAATAAACTCCAAGTGTAAAATAGAGATAGCATCTATCCCCTGGGGAGACACTGCAAGGATTCAATGATCCACTGAAAAGCTGCTGCCTCTCATCGTTGCCCTCCATCACATCATCTTTTAGGTCATGGTGGATTGTACTTTCCAACCAAGCGTTCACCATTGCCATTTCTTATTCTCTTAATCAAACTTAAGTCACTATCACTAGCCCCTGAACTTGAATTCTGCTTGACCCCAAGACTGAGCATGCACAAGAAAGTAGACCGTGCCCTCCTTATCAGTTTCTCTTGGAAATCTGCTGACCACGGTGAGAATCTTTTCCCCATCAGACCCCAGTGGCAATTTCCCCCTGCTTGCCCAGCATCCCCTTCAAAGATTCTGCTTATCTCTGCTTGCCTCTTCCTTCCTTTACCATAGAAAAGTCTTTTTTCTGTGATTTTTGTGAGGCTTTCAGACCTTACTGTCACAGCAATTTCTCTATTCCAAGTCCCCTTCCCTCCCTTGCTTTTGAATGAAAGTTTCTCCACACTAAGTCCTGATTTGTTTTTCTTAGACATCTCAAATGCTATGAATATAGGGCCTTCTAAAGATATCTCAAATTCACCCACTTTTCCTTACATTCAGAGTCAGTGCCCTGATCCAAATTTAGTCCACCATCGACTTTCCTGAAGAACTGGTACTTTAGCGTCAACTCTTACCCCGTTTCAACCTACCCTTCATCTCATAGACAAAGTGATGTTTAAAAATTAAATCACGGCCATGGCACTCCCCTGCTTATAGCTATTTAACAATTTTCCCTGGACTGTAGGATAAATTCGGTAGGATCAGTAACACACCCTACTAGCAGGAGACTGCATGACCACACCTCTACCTCCCTTCCACCTGCCCACTTTGTCCCAACACCACTGGCTTATCTTCTGTCCCTTGGACTCTAATTTGCCACACTCCTTTGCATCCCTTGGGTTTTGCAACAACCTTCTGCCTGGAAGACTACATCCGTCCTTGCCTCATTACCTCTTGCTTATCTTTCAAATATCAGCTCAAGCATCATTCCTTCAGGAAAATTTCCCATGATCCCCCAGCTAGGCCTAGCTCTCCATACTTCTCAAGTTTACCAGAGTTTGAAGTTGTACGTTTAGTTGGTGACTATTTGTACATATCTTTGTCCTGTCACTAGACTATAAGCTCTAGGAGGCCAGGGATGGGTCAATTTTTGCCCACTGTTGTACCCCTGAAGGTCTGGCATGGTGTCTGGCATGTTGTGGGCACTACTAACATTTGAATGAATATCATTTTAAATGGCAGTGTGGACAACAATATGCAAGAACTTTCTTCTATATAACATGATACATCTTTGAAATGTTGAATCTTTGGATAAAATGACTTTAATTTGATTTTATATGTAAAAGTGTGATTATTAGTCAAGGAAAGGTAGATACAGGGACCAGTAAACTAGAAAAGTTGTATGTGTATGTGTGCATGCACATGGGCTTTCACTGCTCTTTGTGGATACACATGTGTGTTTTTTGGCTCTCTTTCACACTTGGATTTTTTGGGGTGTCTGGATGGCTCAGTTGGTTGAGCATCCAACTCCTGA
The DNA here is from genome assembly GCF_023721935.1 of Panthera uncia. Taxonomy (NCBI): domain Eukaryota; kingdom Metazoa; phylum Chordata; class Mammalia; order Carnivora; family Felidae; genus Panthera; species Panthera uncia. The sequence goes on from NW_026057582.1 coordinate 23,258,503, forward strand.
TTTTGTCTCTGGTCGTGATCTTGCAGTCATGGTATCAAGCTCTAAGTTGGGTTCCACACTTAGCATAAAGTTTGCTTAGATTCTCCTCTCCTCTCTCTCTCTGCCCTCCCCCCTCAAAATAAATAAACATTTTTTAAAAATAAAATAAACTTGGATTTTTTTACACTAATATCCTGATGTAATCTTTGTAGAAGTTTCTATGTTCATTGCTACTGGGAGTAAAGAAATGGGAGTTCTATTCTAATGGAGTCCAGGCCCATTCTCTTCCCCCTCTCGTCTTCCACTTCCAACCAAGCTTGCACCTTAAGGTCATTTAAGTAAAATGAGATCTTGGTTGAATGGGGTTCATGTCCAAACCATATCTTCCTGGAGGCAGTCACCTATTCTCCTTAGGGTGACCTTGAGCTCCTTGACAACTACAGACATCTTTTACCCTTTGTATCCTTCATTCTTATCATAGTGGCTATCACATGACAGGCTTTCAATCAATAGTTGCTGAATGGTAGCAAACCATGTGGTAAAAGGTGGTTTTCTACTAACATTCTTAGAAATTAGCCTTACTCCCACACAATATCCCTTCTGCCACCCCCTAAATCAGTTTCTCCTTTCCTTCACACTCACAACGTCCTAACTCAATATGGTTCACTTAGGATAACAAGCCCTTTACAAAATTCTGGCCAAGAAAAGTTTCTCTGGGAGAGAATACAAGTTATTAAGCCTCATCAACTTAATTAGCCTCTTTGTTATTTCTGCACTCGAAACTGGCCTTTTTAGTACTGATGCCTTGACATTGGCAAAGTTTGCCTGGATAATCACATTCCTTCCATAGAAAATTATTTTTCAAATAAATACATAAGCTAGGCTTCCTGAAGGAAAATTATGGCCATAAGCATGAAATATAGGCCGTGAAAGCAATCTGCATGGGAGAGAGAATATATGGGTGAAGAAAAGATCTGCCAAGTCTTAGGATGAAAAGATTGAGGGTGCCTGTGACCTGAACCTATCACCAACAATAAATACGTGTTGAGTACATTCTATATGCCAGGCACTGGGATATACCATAGTTAAGGGTCATAGAATTCTCTGCATTAAAATAAGAGCTAGATGGGGAGCCTGGGTGGCTCAGTCAGTTAAGCGTCCGACTTTGGCTCAGGTCATGATCTCACAGTCCACAGTCCATGGGTTGAGCCCCGCATCAGGCTTGGTGCTGACTAGCTCAGAGCCTGAAGTCTGCTTTGGATTCTGTATCTCCCTCTTTCTGCCTCTCCCCTGCTCATGCTCTGTCTCTCTTTCTCTCTCAAAAACAAATAAGCATTAAAAAAAAAAGTAATAAAAAAATAAATAAGAGCTAGGTTCTTTTTTGTCTGGTCTAGGAGACAATCTGTGAAGATATCAAATTCTTAGAGACACAATCAGTTGAAGTATCAATAGGAAGATATATTGGAACAACAAAGTAGATAGACAGAAGTGATAATGGAGCTAGTGAAGAAGGCTCTGCTGTCCTCTGAAGAGTACGTGGTTGGAAAAGAATCTCATGATATGTATCACACCAATATGGGGCACATTGGAGGTTAAGAGCAAAGATCAATGGTCACCTTTTTATTTTATTGAAGAATAGTTGACACAATGTTATAATAGTTTCAGGTGTAGAACACAGTGATTCAGTAAGTCTATACATTATGCTATGGTCACAAGTGTAGCTACCATCTGTCACCATACAATGCTATTAAAATACCATTGACTATATTCCCTATGCTGTATCTTTTATCCCCATGACTTATTCATTCCATAATTATAAAGCTGTACCTCCCACTTCCCTTCACCCATTAATAACTAATCTTCTTTGAGCACTCTATGGTTATTAGTGATAACTAAAACTCAGTCTACTATGGTAGAATCATTGTTCATAATTCTTCACACCTTCCCTGGTATTTTGTATTATACACACACACCCTTTGCCTCCCACTCTGCAGTACCTTCCACTAGAGTGGGTATGGTGTATTATCCCACCCCATGATGGGCTTGGCCACATGACTTGCTTTGACCAAGGGAATGTGGACAGAAGTGACAATGTGCCAGATGCTGACAGAGGTTTCAGGAGGCACTAGATGCTTCCATCCTCCCTCTTGCACACCCTGTCATTTTGATAGGAAAAGATAGGATAAAATAGGCAGAAAGGGAAATGATAGGACCTGAGGTCCCTGGGTGGGGAAAAACACAATTTTTGAACAATGCTGGGAGTGTCTGACCACAACAAAACCCCTCAGGCTTAAGGTTCCTCTTAAGAATGTAACAGACCCTACCTACTCCCCTCACGTTTTCCCCAGGAATTTGACAAAAGACCTAAGGCCATAGGCCACCCCTCCTACGAGCCAATCAGGAATGGACAGCCCAGTACCTAGAGCTATCAAGCCAATTAGGGCAGGAACTGTGAAGGAACAAGGGGGAAGGGAAAGGGAGAGCTAACCAAAACTTTATAAAACAAATACCCTTGCCTATTGTCAAAGGCATTCACTTTTGAATGTCCCTTCTCTGTAAAAATAGCTTTCCTACTATTCTTCCTTTCTAATCTTATTCTCTAAATAAACTTTTGCTTGCTACTCATTTTGTGTCCAGCTCTTCATTCTTTTTTAATTTTCTTATATGTTTATTTATTTTTAAGAGAGAGAGAGAGACAGAGTGTGAGCAGAGGAGGGGCAGAGAGAGAAGGAGACACAGAATCTGAAGTAGGCTCCAGGCTCCGAGCTGTCAGCCCAAAGCCCGACACAGGGCTTGAACTCACGAACCGTGAGATCATGACCTCAGCCGAAGTCGGATGCTCAGCCGACTGAGCCACCCAGGCACCCCCAGCTCTTCATTCTTTGAAGTAGCGAGACAACGAATCCTGGGTATTAAGGTAAAAAAAAAAAAATCCTGCAACAATTTGCCAGAAGAGTACTTCCTGGGCAGTGTCAAAGGAGAATGTAGAGACTATCAACACCTGCAGCTCTATCCAGTCATTTCAGAGCCTGGAGCACAGCCCCCCAACCTATAAGCATAATATTTAAATGTTGCTTGCTGTAAGCTACTAAGTTTTTGAGTGACTTATTAACAATGTGACTGAGGCACTGACAAGTATGTCTAATGTGAAGTCATTAAAAATCATATTTTTAAGATTTTCTTTATAATTTGAGATAAAGCTATATTGATATAAAGCTAAATTGAAATTATGGCATAATTATGGAATTATATAACCAAAATGATGACATAATTCTAACTGAAAAAATTCAGGATAGAGAATTACTTTTAAAATGACATGAAAATACATTTTATAGGGGTGCCAGGGTAGCTGGCCAAAGTCAGTTAAGTATCTAACTTTGGCTCAGGTCATGATCTCACTGTTTGTGGGTTTGAGCCCTACATCGGGCTCTATGCGGACAGCTCAGAGCCTGGAGCCTGCTTTGGGTTCTGTCTCTCCCTCTCTCTACCCCTCCCTCACTTGAGCTCTGTCCCAAAACTAAACATTAAAATTTTTTTTTACATATATGTATTTTATAAACACACTGCCTAGAGGAATGGAATAAAGCATACGACTAAGTTAACAATGACCATTTCCGGTATAATTATGCTTGATTTTTAATTTATTTTTAATTATTATCTGCCATAAAAATAGGTACTCAATTAATATTGGCTAAATAAAAGTTGAATTAATAAATTTTCATACATGCCAAATTTTCTAGCATGAACATATATATTGTTTTAATAATCATAAAAATCAATGTTTTTTTTTTAAATAGAGATCCATGACTTAGAACATTGGTAATAACCCACTGAGAACAATTCTTAATGAGGCTTCTTCCCAACAGTGGCAAACACTCCTACCAGAGCTCTAATCTAGAGATTGGTTTATTGAGTAGCATTTTATGAAGACAGACTAACAGTCCTACCGAAGTCAAGATTCATTATATCAATTGCATCAAAGCAACTCGGTAGTGAAAAGAAATGGGATGGGTCAAATGTTCTCAGTGTCGGAAGGAAACAAAGCATGTGTTGAAGGGATTGCACAAAGAAGAGAAAGAATGTGAAAGAAAGGTGAGGAAGAAGGTAAAAGACTGAAGTGAGAAAGAAAGGGGAAAAAAATTTAGAAGTAATTCGATTCAGCTTCATCCTGAGGAAGCACTACTTCATCATCACACATCAATCTCCCTTTACAGAAAGCCCAAGGGAACCCAACATCAGGCAGACAGGGTCTCTTTTGCAGCAGCCAAGTCAAGAATACTCTGCACTCTTCCCTTGAACTTTAGCCACCTGGCTCTACAGTCATTGTTCCCTCTTGCGGAGAGAGAGGCTTTCTCATTTATTCACAGGGAGATGGCTTCCAGGCTACACAAAGTGCTTACAGAGGCCTACAAGGCCATCCTTCCTTCCCTTCTACTAGCTGCCACTTACCTAGATAGCCCCAGGCACCAGGCACCATGTGGCTTCTGGCAGCCCACGTTTTAAGGCAGCCTCCAGGCCAAACATTCTGAATAAACAAGGGTCAATTTCATCCCTCTGCAAGGTAACTGCCCATTAAAAGTAGATATTATTGCTGTATCAAGCCCCCCAAAAGGAGACAGAAGGGAAGAAAGGGTTGTGTAGGGTTGAGGTGGAAGAGAGGAGAAAAAGAAGGAGAATGACAGTAAAAAGGTAAAGAGGACAGGGGAGGGGACGAACTGGGGCTCACCTCACCAAGAGAGTTGCAAGGTCAGCTCCATTGTTTCAAATGGTAGAAATGCCTGCCCTGGATGCATAAGCCCCTTACCCTTTTATAGGAGCTTTATCATTCATTCCCATGCCTGCCCATCTGTTTGCCCTGAACAACACTTCAATCTTGCCTCTCTACAGCTAACACTGGGTTATGGGAATCGCTGCAACAGGGCCAAGAGGCTAGACCCCAGTCTAAGGGAACTCCTGGATGATTCTTCTTTAGATGCATCCTCACCTCTGCCCATCAGAAAACCCTAACCTGTGTGTGTGTTGAGGAGTGGAGAAGAGGGGTGTTCAGGCACCAATCTTCTCCAAATTTCTCAGATAATAAACTGGAATTCTAACTTCAGTAAAGTAAATCTTTGAGTTATTAGCTCCATTCATTTAGTCTTCCATTCAGTCTTTGACTTTTTTCCTCCACAACAAAGACTGAGCTCCTTTTCTTTCTTCCCTTGGCACTGGGATGCTTGATACATGCTTAATGGTTCTTGGGCTAGTGCAGGAGAATAAGCAAGACAAAATTTAAAGAGGTCCAGTTTTATGGCTGAAGAACGAGAGAGTGTATGTGTGCACATGTGTGTATGTGTGTGCTCATGTGCATATGGACATAGGTGTGAGTTAGGGTACGTGGTGGCCCTGGATGAATCAAAATAGGGCAAAGTTTGTCTTCCCAGTACAGAAGACCCATTCTAAGCTTTTCTAGACCAGCCCCATAAAACCTTAGACATCTTCACCTTTACTTAGGAACCAAGAATGTGGGCAAGAGAATGTGGAGGACCCTGACTGCTTTTCTAAACCCTGAATTTACTCCAAATGGGCAGCTTCCATGTCTGCTTATGCCTCAAGTTCACCCACTGAAAGTCTTGAAGCTGAGGGTGCACAGAGCTGGAAGATAAACAAACAAAAAAAAGCCCTCTCCACTTCCCATGGTTCTTTCTCCCTCCCAAAGTACCCAATTCCATCACCTCCAAGACCTCCCATTTTAATGAATGGCAAAGTATAATATAAAATCTAACAGACTAGGTTTTAAAATTCTGACCTCTAGTATTTGTGACTATGGCAAGTTATTTAACCTTTCTGGGTCTTGGTTTACTTATCTTAAAAATCTTAATCATACCACACACTTTATAAGCTTGTTCTGTGTATTGAATATGTATAAAGTTACAGGTGTCATGTTAATATGTTTACATAATCATCTTATTTAAGCCTCACAACAACCCCCAAAAGGCTTGTTTTCTAGATCAGAAAATGGAGGCTTAGAGAGGTTAAAAATACACCCAAGATTACATGGTAATCAGTACAGAACTGGGATTCATATCCAGCTCTGTCTGACTCCAAAACTCCTGCATCTTAACCTAAGCACCAAATTATACCTGGCACATAGTAGATACTCAATAAATGTGAATTCCCTTTTTATACTCCCTGATGTGTAAATTTCAGTGGCTTTGATAACCTTGGAACAACTCTACACTCCTTCCAAAACTGCCTTTCAATGGCTCCTCCCACCCTTTCTTGGAGATGATCAGGAATCTGGATATTCACACCACTTCTTTAAGCATCTTTTAAAACAGATGTGTTGATAATGTAAGGTTCGGGTAATGAGATTTTCCAGGCCATAAGTTGCTAACTGTGAATTAATTGCCTAGCCTATTTGCAATAAATAAAGGGACTATTACATGTAAAAAAAAAAAAAAAATCCTAAGGAGCCACTGAGCTTGTGCAGAAAGGTTCTGAGTTGCTCTACACAAGCATCCTGTTGTCATCAACACAGGATGACCACACCAAAGGGACAAAGCCAGAGCACCTCCTCACATTGCCTGAGGATAGAGAGTCCCAGTCCAGGATTCAAAATACTGAGTTACAAGCCCCACTATGGCTACCTATGTGACTCTAGACAACTTATATAACCGAACTGAACCTCAGTTCTTCCTCTGTGAATTACCAGCACTAGAACAGGTGACTTTTAAGGCTGTGACCAGCTCTAGCATTCAATGAATCTGTATCAGCTGATACGTGGCAAAAACACGGTTTCCTTGTTGAGTGATCTCTGAGAAGTTCCTACGTCCAAAAATAAATTCAGCCTTGCTATGAAATATGTGATGTAACCCACTCAGTCTAGAACTATTTTGAGAAATACAACTAGGCAGTAAATGTGATGCTGCCAACGGTGGGCCTGAGGCATTTTTTTCAGGATCAGAAACTATCAAAAGTATATACTCCTCATTAATATACCAGTGAGTCCCCCGCCACACAAACCCATAGTCCATAAGATGTTACAATGTCTGAGAATTGTTTAGGCTATTGTTTTAATAACACGTGCCTGCTGCCTAAAGGGCTTAGCCTACTTCGCACAGCTCCCTGGTACTGGAAGCTATACTTCCATTTCCTGAGCGCACAGTCCCTCCTCATCTTCCTTAAGCCACTTCAGTAACTACTAGATTATGGAGAAACTCAAAACCCAACAGGTGACGAGTGGCTGAAGAAAGCAGTGATGTTTATCCTGCGAATGACTGACAACATTTCAGTGGAAAATGACAGTCATCTTTAAGTAACTGAAGGTCTATTGTAGAAGAGGGTTTAGGTTTGATCAGTTCTATATATCCCAGGTGTCCATGGCATAGTGAGTACTGAGTAAATGTCAAATGAGTGGATAAATCCTGTAGAGTTCCCAAATCCTGAACCAAGATCAAAAGAAAGATATTAGAAGAACTGAGACCTCTGTGCACGGCAAAAAAGAGACTTTTCAAATATTTAGTGCTATCCAAACATGAAATGGGAGAGGAACTCCCTTATCACTTGGAGCCATAGAGTATTATTGATAACAAAAGAGTGGGTTCAGGGGTGGAGGGCCCAGAAGAACTGGATAACCTTGGGCAGGTTACTTAACCTATCCTTGACCCTATCATTCCTCAGATGTAAACTGAGCATAAAAATAGCACCTATCCTATACAGTTATTACAACTATTAAATAAGCTACCCATTGCTAAGCATTTAGCATAGCATATGGAAACAGAGCAAATGTTCCCATAGAGTCCACAGAACACTTCAGGGATTTTATCAAGGATGTTTATGCAACAGATACTGGGTTAGACTCGAAAACCTCAGAGGTCCCTTCCAACTCTAAATATGACCCTATGAATTCTGATAAAAGTCACCCCCCACCATCCCCTATAAAGGTGTTTTTATCACCCGAACAGCACTTTTATTCATCAACCCTTTTTCTTTCCACTTCTGTGCTCAACATAGACTTGACTCTGTAGACTTCCACAGAAGGAGGCCCCACATTGCAGCAGCTGGAGAAGTTGGGTTGTTCGTGAAAGAAGTTTCCTTACAGACTGGAAAATAGGGCATGGGGACCAGAGACACCCAGCTGGAGATGAGCAACTGCCTGTCACCACGCATGGTGACATTAAGAGCCAGGCACTATCTTCAGACCCAGAAAGGAAGACTTCAAGGGTGGGAAAAATTCAACTAAGCAAACATCAGAGCAGTTACCTTCCATTTACAATGTCACTGATGGAGATACAGAATGTGCTGCCTTTGGCTGGTGTTAGTATGTGGCTGTGGGCAACTGTAGGAAAACAGTATTCAAATACCAGTGGCCCACAGCAGGGAACTCCAGACAAGAGGCCTGCAGAGAAGATTGAAATCTGAAAGGCACCGGGCTTTCTTCCCCTGGGGAAACAAAGAAGGCGAGCATGCTAATCCCACAGATTTCATAAGGTTTCTGATTTACTGGCCTCTCAGAAGGCTCTGCTGGGGTTTGTCATTTTGATGAGAATGGCTTGCTGTAAAGGTTAAACATGCTAAGAAGCATGAAATGATCTTCTCCAAGAAAGACTGCATCTCTTTGCCAGGGAAATGGCAGTCTAATAGTCCTCAGAAGGGGGCCTTCCAAGAGCTGTTCGTACCCAGGGATTCCAGCCCTAAGTCCCAGATGCACTTGTCACTACAACATCCTCTCTGTTGAGCTGCCTTTATTTGTTGCTCATGGGGCAAGAGGAGATAGGTGTTGAAAGAAAGAAAGGAGCAGGGGCGCTGGGCAGCTCAGTTGATTAAGCGTCTAACTCTTGATTTTGGCTCAGGTCATGATCTTGTGGTCATGGGATAGAGCCCGCCACACTAATAGTGCAAAGTCTGCTTGGGATTCTCTCTTTCTCTCTCTCTGCCCCTCCCTGCTTGCTCACTCACTCTCTTTCCCAAAATAAAATGACATTTAGAAAGAAAGAAAGAGAGGGAGGGAGGGAGGGATGGAGGGAGGAGAAACGTATACATGTCTTTATCTTCATATTTCTTCTCTCTAAATCAACTGCCAACATTTCAAAAAAAATTTACCAATAAGACTAAATTACTGGAAATGGACTAAATGCTTTTCCTATAATGTCATAATTCTACTGCTTAGTAGGCCACAGGGACATAAACATATATCTTCACAAAATATGCACAGATACTGCCAGTGCCTATTTCTTTAAAAAAATTCAACCAAAAGGGAACTGAAATGAGGGGTTAAGAACATTCCATTCCATCCTTTGGGCAATTCATTTCCTACCTGGAGGCCTCAGTTTCCTCACCTAAAACTGGGGAGGGGGGGCGGGGGGGATTGTTATGCCAGATAACATCTGAGCCTCTGGCAAGATAAATAGATCTATGACTCTTTAATACTCTCTCTGGTTTTCTTTGGGTCAATCCAGTTTCAGGTTTTGAGTTCGTGCCTTTTATTCATGATTGCTACAGGTGTGTTGTCTCTTCACGTTAATAACCCCAAATTGGGTTATAACAGAACCCATGAAAATATAGACACATCTGGGAAACTGGAGGGAAACTATATACATGTGACCTATGCACAGACACATCCACAATCCTCGGTATTAAATATCATTGCTGTAAAGTCCTAATGAGAGACTAGAATAAGGAAAAATTAAAAATCTGATTTCCCTATTTGTAAGAATCTTTTGGCTTAATATCAAACATGCCCACTTTTATAAAAGAAACTACAATTCATTTTTTTTCATCAAATCTATGCCAGAGTATGAGATAATCACAGTTGTCAACAACAGATCATTTTAACCTAGTTCTTCAAAATCTAGGATTATACTGGAGTCAGGTCTTGATTCCAAGTACAAACCATTTAAAGAATGGAGAAGAGCAGGCTTTGGTATGTTTTCCTTCCGGCACAACCCTCCTTCCAACTTTTAACTTCTAGCCTGTATTGTCATGCTTAAACACAAAAATCCCATCTAGATTATTTCTACAACAGAAGGAAAAAACAGGATAAGAACACCAGCCATATAATTTTTTTTTCCATTCTTGAATTGCTGAACTCCAAATTCAGAAAGGGGTATATTGGCTTATCTATGTAAGTACATCATACATTTTGGTTTATAACAGAGGTTCCCAACAAGCCAATTAAGCAGCCACTGTGCATATTCTCAGTGGTAAATCTAAACACTGAGGCACAGAGAGTTAGGCACATATATTCAGAGTGGGACCAGCGTATGTAGGGGACTACTAGTTACCTCCTCCCCTCTCCTCCCAAGCATCTCTAGCTGATTTGAGATGGCTGAGTAGAACAGGAAAGAAAGAATAACTTTTGTGGCCAAACTCTTGTTCTAATCAAGTCTTGAACACTCTTTAGCTACTGTACAATTAAGTCCTATTGATACTTCCCCTTTAATATCTATTGGATGTGCCCCCCAAACGCAACCTCCATTCCCTCTACCTCACTTAGGGCTCTTATTTCTCATTCCCGAATTAATGCAAATGCAAACAGAACTAATGCACACTAGTCTGTTGGCTCCTGTCTCCCACATCCCACCCTGTTCTCACATTGCTAAAAATAGCATGCCTCCTGTAAGAGAAGGTCCAAACTTGTCGGGAGAGTGAACAAAGTGCTTCACAACTGGCCATGCCACCCCTCCAGCCACACCTTGTAAAATATCCCCTCAAATTCCTCTCCTACTTCCCAAGCTTTAGATTCCATACACCAGGAAAACTTCCTATTTACCAAAGTCACCTTCACATATCTGCTTCCTCTGCCTGGAATACTTTCACCTGCCTGGTCTACCTGGGAGAGACCCACTACTTTACCAAGCCTCGGCTCTAGTGTCACCTAATTTGTGATGCTGTCCATGATACTTCCTCCTGGAATTTATGTCCCACCTTCCTCAGATATCAGAATTTATTAGAATGTTTATGAGGAGAGACATGATCAATGCTTTTGTACCCTGAGGGCTCAACATGGCTTCTGGCACATAGTGCTAAATAGGTGCTTTGGAATGAATGAATCAAGCCCTTAATTTCTTCAACCAGAAAATGAGGATAATAATATGCAGCCTGCAGAGTGGATGTGAGGGTTAAATGGCCTGGTGTATATTAAGAACTTAACACAGAGCAGGCGCATAATTTCTTTCAATAAACAGTAGATCTCTTAACTTTCCTTTCCTCTTAATCTGACTGGAGCAAGGAAGAATTCATCTATCTATGAAAAGACACACAAAGCCAGAGATGTTGGAAAAAACTATGATAATCCCTCTGTGTGTATTTTAAAGCACTTGTTTCTCCTAATTCAGCAGCATCTCAATTTATTGCACCCATCAGGCAGATGTCTGCTAGCAGTTAAGAAGCTTTTAGCAAAGACAGTGATAAAGGTATACAGCAGCAATATAAATGGCCACCATGTCCGTGCATTGGACAAAACCACAGCCCACAGCAGGTATGAAATGGTTCTAAGCAGCGGTCATGTGCTGCCCCAAAGTTCTGACCCTCATATTTTCAGGCTGAACATAGGCTTAGCTATAAATTTTTCAAGGATGTACAAAATCCCCAACCAATTCTGAGACCTTTGAGCTTCAAGACTCCAGAATAGCCAGAATTCCCTTCCCTTACTCTCTTTCAAGTTACAGGGGCAGCTTTGATCAGGAGAATCTCAGACCCTAACCTGGTAGAATAACACTTAGGAAGGGTTCATGGACTATGGTACAATTTCTTGGGATCATACAATCTTGAGCCTGTGGGAAGGAAAACTTAGAAAACAGGAAGAGGAAAACAAAGAGGCTAAGTCTGAGCACTGCTACAGTGGTAACCAGAGATACAACTGTATAATCTAAGCACCAACAGATAAGAAAAAGTGAGGACATGTCATTTGATGTTAATGAATTGTATACTTTTTACTTTTAATATGAAATTTATTGTCCAATTGGTTTCCATACAACACCCAGTGCTCATCCCAACAGGTGCCCTCCTCAATGCCCATCACCCACTTTCCCCTCCCTCCCACCCCCCATCAACCTTTAGTTTATACTCAGTTTTTAAGAATCTCTTATAGTTTTGCCTCCCTCCCTCTCCAGCTTTTTTCTCCTTCCCCTCCCCCATGGTCTTCTGTTAAGTTTCTCAGGATCCACATAAGGGTGAAAACATACGGTATCTGTCTTTCTCTGCATGACTTATTTCACTTAGCATAACACTCTCCAGTTCCATCCACGTTGCTACCAAAGGCCATATTTCATTCTTTCTCATTGCCAAGTAGTATTCCATTGTGTATATAAACCACATCTTCTTTATCCATTCGTCAGTTGATGGACATTTAGGCTCTTTCCATAATTTGGCTATTGTTGAAAGTCCTGCTATAAACATTGGGGTACAAGTGCCCCTATGCATCAGCACTCCTGTATCCCTTGGGTAAATTCCTAGCAGTGCTATTGCTGGGTCAGAGGGTAGATCTACTTTTAATTTTTTGAGGAACCTCCACACTGTTTTCCAGAGTAGCTGCACCAGTTTGCAATCCCACCAACAGTGCAAGAGGGTTCCCGTTTCCCCACATCCTCTCCAGCATCTATAGTCTCCCGATTTGTTCATTTTAGCCACTCTGGCGTGAAGTGATATCTCAGTGTGGTTTTGATTTGTATTTCCCTGATGAGGAGTGAAGTTGAGCATCTTTTCATGTGCCTGTTGGCCATCTGGATGTCTTCTTTAAGAAGTGTCTATTCATGTCTTCTGCCCATTTCTTCACTGGATTATTTCTTTTGAGAGAGAAAGTGTATGCATACATGTACACAAGCAGAGGAGGGGCAGAGAGAGAGAGAGAGAGAGAGAGAGAGAGAGAGAGAGAGAGAATATCCCAAGATGGCTCTGTGCTGTCAGCACAGAGCCCAACGTGTAGCTCGAACTCATGAACCACAAGATCCTGACCTGAGATCAAGAGTCAGACACTTAACCAACTGAGCCACCCAGGCACCTCATGAATTGCATATTTCTTGAGAAGCCACTTTCTCTGATAAATATCATTACCCATCAAAAGGGGTAAAAACTGGACCAAAAAGGTGTGACAGCCTTTAAATGTTCTTAAGAAATCCAAGGTTCTATTCATGAATCCACCAATTAAAACCTATGTATCACGGGCCTGAAGTATTCCCGGTACACCAAGGTATTACTTTTCATAGATTAAAGAATCCAAAAACTTCACTGCAGTGCTGATGTAACTAAACCCAGCCTCCTAACTTAGACAGTTATGCAGCCTGTAACAAAACAAGGACTTGCATTCCTATTCTGCCCTTCACTCACCTTTACCCCTCTACTCAGGATAAGGAAAGATACTGCCAAGCCGATGACATTTGAGAGTCACAGAGTTTTAGAATTGGAAGGGCCCTAAGAGAGCATGAAACACAACTGTCTCATTTTATTTTTGCAGAACAGAGAGGCCAGAGTATCCAAGTAAGAACCTCAAGGTCACGCATCTAAATAAAGGGCCTGGGTATCCCTGGGGATTGGGAGCAGATCCTCGATGGCACTGGAACCTATAAAAGCAACCAACATTATTATGTTTGACCTTAGAAGTCAGGGCTTCTGTTATTCCTACACCAGTGTTAGTCTGAGTAGACCCCAGTGGATCCAGAACCAGTTATAAAGTGATATGTTGTGCTAAACATATTTTGATTTCTAATTGCCATCTTTTCTTCCCTATGATTATTCTCTGAATTACTGCCATTGGTAGATTGCATTACAATTTGCAGACTACTTCTCCAGCCCCTCCACTAGACTATGAGTTCATGAAGAACAGAAACCATGTCTCCTACAAAACTTCATCCTCACAACTTAGCTCACCAAGCCTGGTACAGAGAAGAGAAAGATGCCTACTTGTGGAACCGCTATGTTAATGTTGAAGTTCTTTCCAAAGAAGTATCATAGCTTCATTTCCTACAATTTGGGGAACGAAGAGCCACTGAAACTAAAGATACTTAATACAGGAAAATACTGAATATATAAATATTTTAATAATCTAATACTCGGAAAAAGGCGGAAAATGATTTTGAGCTTTTCATAACCATCTGACATGCTATCTAGTTGCACAAAAAAGAGATTAGTGTAGACTGACCTAAGAGGATGGTGATGGAGAGGGAGAGAGGTGAACAGATGAGGACGGGTTTAAATAAGAGGTCTACCTGAAATTGCTGTGAAAGATTTAAAAAAGTGGGAGAAAAATCAAGGAAAATGCCAAAGACAATGGTAATGCCAAAGACAATGGTGATGCCATTTACTGAGACTGAAGGTGGTGGGGGAAGAGTCTTAACACTGGGAGGAGGGACTCAAAATTTATTTTTCAATGTTATGATTAAGATACCTATCAGAAATCTAAATGGATATCTCAAGCAAGCAACCGGATACAGAAATCTGGGATTCCAGAGACCGCCAAGCTAGAGATCTGCCAAGCTAGTTGATTTGGGAGTCAACAACATGTAGATGACCTCTGACACCATGGCAATGGATGAGGACACCAAAGGGAGTATGCAGACTAACAGGAGGCCCAGGAATGAAAACTGAGGTCTTCCAACATTTCCTAACCACAATAGTATGTGTACAGCACAGTGCTAGAGACTGGGGGAGGTGGGCAACAAAAATATGTAATGCATCATTTTCCCTCCCTCAGTGACCTTACAATCTGACCTCTCTCAGATATACAGGAAGGAAAGGTTGCTCAATGCAATGGAAAGTACAAGAGATTAAAAGTCAGGAATCATGAATTTCAACCATTCTACAGCTACTCCAAGTTAAAGTGATGTTAACCTCTCAGAGTTTCCAATTCCTCACCTACTGAAATAAAGATTAGGAACAGAAACATCAACAGCACCTGCCAACTCTATTTCTGAGGTCAAAATTTCCATGTGGCATCCAAATGACACATTCCAGTGTCATCTAAGGGTGGGAACTCACCCTTCCCAGGCAGAACACACTGCTGCTACTCCAGAGGCACACAGCAGCATTCAGAGAGCTGGCTGAAAGGGAAGTCCCTAGGCTGCAAGGGAGAGCAGCTGCTGTCTGCACTCTTTTCCTGTTGGAACAAGAGTCACTTAAGAAAACTCAAAATATCTGTATTCTTGGTTTTCAGCTGGTGTTTATATAAGATGAATGGAATCCCAGGAACCAGTGAGAAGAGCAGATTTACCCTCTCATCACATTCTCTTCGTTGTGCAAATTATTATTTTCAAAGGCATCCGATTTCCATGACTCCAGATAATATTTCTTTTTGTCAGACAGAAGCAGCTCCACATGGCTGGATATCTGTCATAGGATATGGCCTTATGGGTCAGAATATGCTGAGCTTAGCCAAGAAAGAGCACTAGCAAAATGGTGCAGTAATATCTTATTTACACACACACACACACACACAACCGTGATCCTTCATATCTATTCTAGGGGACCACCCACCTAAACAGAGCTGATTGATATAAGGAAAGACAGATAAACCAAACTGGGCCACTTTCCCTTTCTGGAAAATGTAAATGCTGGATAGAAAAATCCAGTACCTGGAGGCCAGGAGACATGAGTCACTTGAATCACAGTGCCTTAGGGTCCCTAGAGCTGTTCTGCTTCCTTTTTAAAAATGTAGTTAGTGAGATCTTCATTTGATCAATACCTCTCTAGGTAATCATGCAGTAAATCCTCTTCCTTGACTGTTAGCCATAGTAGATTCTGTAGCTTGCAACCAAGAGAACCTTACCAAGAAAGTATGAGTCTCTCCATTTTATAGATAAAGAAACTGAGACTTAGAAGAATTAAGAGAGAAGTTTTTTGTACATCACCTAGCTAGTAAGTGACAGAATCAGCACAGAAACCAGGTCTATGTGACTCCAAAATTCATGCCATTAACCACCAGACCACCCTGACTCTAAGTGCTGTTCTGTAGGTTACTTTTCTTGTCATGGGAATGGACTCATGCTGACTCCTACTTTCTCGCTTGCTAAATAAATGATGGCATATTTTCAGAAAAAGTCATCCAGGGAGGAAGACAGAATCTGCAGTGGCGTCATAAATTGAAGCTTGATGGTCCACAAAAAAAATCAAATCCATAATCTTGACTATGTACGCTTGGCTCCCACAGACTGAACTAAACAGTCTGGCCACACTGACAAGGAGAAGATGGCTTGGTTGTCTCACATCAGCTGATCATATCTTCCTAAGATAGACAAGCTGGAACGTTTCCTCTGTACAACAGGGCTTCACAGGAGGGCAGGTGGTCCTACAGTAGATTAGAGCATTTCAACCAAACTGACTGGCAAGAAGCAACCAAAACAGGGCTTTGCTTTCTAGGTCAGAGAGATAGGCGTCTCCCACATCACTATGAAAAACAAACCCAAATAGATACAGCTGAACAACTGGGAAGGGAAGATAGATCTACATCTTCGCAGAATAGTATCAGATCATCCTGACAAAATCTAAATACGACATCAAGCCAGTTGTTAAATGTCAAGATTTAGAGTTGCTATCTTCACAGGCAGTAGAAGCATTCTTATGAGGGTACAAGCAAGAGTCATCCATTTTTACTATAAGAGAAAGATACTCCTCAAAATTAACCTTAATCTCATATATTTATACATTTCCTAGGTTCCCTGCCTTATTCCCTTATCTTTGGAGGACAGCTTTGATCTGGGAGTTGCCCTATAGACTGATCTGTTTGCTCACTTTGCTTGATTCTTGGGCTATTTGGATCTAGTGTCTGACCCAGGCCATCCCCAGCTCTGTTCTTTTTCTACCAATTCTAGTATTCCACCTATGCTTTCTTCATTCTATATTAACAAATGCCTCTCTAACCCTACCATTCCTATTGTGGGACCAGTGATACCAAAGGACTGACTCCACAGCAAAATCCAAGTACAGAACACTCCAATTTGGGCCAGATAGGACACACTGCCTTAGAAATTGTCTCAGTCTCATCACATTTCCTACAAATGACCGATTCTAAGCTTCTGGTTAATGTTCAAAGAAAAATAGAGAGAAAATAGTAAACTGAGTTATGGGGTCATAGTGGGTGAGGCAGCATTCCTGGATCCAAAGGGGATGATGCTCCTTACATTAAAAATGTTGACAAGTTTTTGGTGTTTTTTTTTTCCTTCACCACTCTTCAGAAATGCCTACAGGGTCATAGGCAGAGAAAGACCATAGTTTTGCTAGAAATAGGAGACAAAAAGATCCAAGAAATCTTGAATCCTCTTTTCCCAATCATCACTCCCCTACATAGACATGGCCTCTCCCGTCCGTTTGCCCTACTGTTCCCCTATAGACATATGGCATAACATCTACCACATGTTAGGACATTTACTGCATTCCCCTTTGTTTCCCTGGAAGGACTATACACCCCTTCATCAACATCAGGGGCTATGTCAATGTCTTTGCATTTCCAGCATCTAATACAGTGCCTGGAATATGCTAGGGTTTCAATAAATGTCTACATCATGTATAAAAATGAATAAAAGATACTCAAAGTATCTCCACTGAGAAATCAGTTTCAATAAAGAAAAACAATGTCATTGGAAAACTCTATTTTCTCTGCTAGCAAGTAGAGTCCTACCATTTTTACACTCCACTGATTCACTCTGAACACGGTGTCAGGAACAATACAGGGCCAAAAAACAATTAGCAGGAGAACAAAACAATCGGTTGAACCGTCTGGGATTTGAGCGATGTATAGATCAAATGTCTTAAATTTGCTATGTTCCTTCTCATTTGGCTAGAATAGATGACTTGGCTGCACTGTACCAGGAATAATTGTCCCTCATATATCCCCAATCAGCTGCCTCTTAATGACTAGTCCAAAGTGACAACGTAAAAGGTGCAGTGACTTTCACCGTACTTGGCAAAACTTGGACCAACTCCCATTTATATACCCTTGGAATAGGTGAGCTCAGAGACACCTTGCACCGCTGGCTACAGGAAATCCTCCTGTCTTCAGCAGTCACAAGGTCCTTGAATTGGGAAGAGACCTGAGGGGAGAAGTGGATGTCTGAAGCGATCTTTGGTTCTTATACTACTTTCCATGGTGGTGGAAGATCTGTAACAATGTGGCTTGCACCAAAACTGTCTTACTCATCTCAGACGTCAAATGACCTTTCTATTGACCTAAACCAATACCAGGGTAGTCCAGCTTCCAAACAGATTTGGCAGAAAGTCTAGGAATTTGACAGACTGACCCGCCCCATACAGCTGCTTCCTCATCTTAGCTCAAATTCTGCTTGTTGTAGCTTTGAAAATTCAGTGACTGAATTTACATCCCCTAAGCTCCAAATAAGCTCTCTCTTCCTCCTTCACCCCAGTGCTCTGTGTCCTATTTTTGATCCAGCTGTAAAAAAGGTCTGCAGTTCTTTTGAAATACCCCTCATCTAATAATATAATTAACCTCACAAAAACCACGCCTTGAAAACATCTTTGTCTCATCATCCAGCCCCTGTTCCTGGATTGTTCCAGGATTCATCCTCATCATCAGACTTGTGATACTGGATAATTCTGGCCACCAGTAGTCTTGAGGGATGAGACCCTGCATGTCCCTCTCAAGAAAATCTTCTCTTCTCTGAATCTCCATATCCTCCCAGTCTGGTCCACAAATAGAATCCATGATGCTGGCCTGTATCATTTTATTACTCTTCTTGTATAGGTGTCTCAACTCCTCAGATAAATAAATGATAAACTTCTGAGAGCAGGAACGATGTCTGTTACAGATGCAGTATCCTTAAAGCCCTTGGATGCTTAAAGCTATGCCCTCAGCAAACACTTGATAACTACAGAAACTATCCTTTCATATAAAATAGAGTTTGACAACCTATGGACAGCCAGCTTGAGTCCATAAGCTTGGCATATAAAAGAATAAAACAAGCTGGAATTGGACACTGCTTAAAGACCAGAATCTCCGTGTCTTGATTCCGTTTCTTTTTACCTTCATCTCTACCCTTCACCCAAGCTGCAAAGTCAGTGTAGATGTAAGATGCTAAAGTGGTGAATGCAAAGGATTGCTCCCAGCACACTGGCCTGTTTGCTTCCTTCCTCTTCACCTTCACCTACCTCTTATGCCCTTCCTCCCACGTCATGCCACACTCTAGACCTTTCTGGACTTCGTTCAGTTCCTCAACTGTGCCATGGTTTCTTATCTCTGTCCCTTGGCACATTCTGTCTTTCTTGTCTAAGACACATGCCTTCCTCCAACCTCTTTGCAAAGCTAACTCCTAGTCATATTTCAAGTCTCAGATTGCGTATTTCTTCCTGGCATCAGCTTTCTATGAATCCCTACAGGATGGTGGCTCCCCCTGCAGAGGCCTCCCAAACTTTTATTTTCCCTTTAGTGATGTTTATAACAATAATGATGATGGTTACAATCACCAATACTTACTAAGTCACTGCCTGGGAAACTACTCGCTCACTTAATCATCACCATATATTGTGAGGTAGGTGCCTGATTATCCCTATTTTACAGATGAGGAAATCAAGTCTGAAAGATACCAGTTATCTTGATAAAGTTCACAACACCCCATAAGGGTCAGATTTCTCACCCAGTCTGGCTCCAGAGTTCATGTTCTTAACCAATACATCCTGCTGCCTCTTACATGTTTGTAGTTATTTCTTTAATGCCTAAATACTCCCGGAGGCAGCAACTCCATGAGAAAAGGCCTGGATCTACCTTCTTCTACAGTGTATTTTTAAAGCCTAGTCCAAGAACTAGCATGTAGAAAGCTCCGAAAAGCTAGATTGCTAGTGTATCCAGAAACCTAAAAGAGAAGTGTGTGCCCACTCTACATAGAAAATGTCTCATATTTAATTGAAAAAGGACCATGATCTTGGTAATACTTATTCTGAAGTTTCCCTTTCTGGGATCCAATCCTAGTTAAACAAATTCAATCATCCAGAATCAGAAAGGATATAATCTGGGAAGCAGCGAACAAAAGGAAATGCTTCTCTAAAACAAAGAAAGCATGGGTAGTTCCACCAAGGGACACAACTGCCATCCACCGCCCCCACTCGGACCCTGCATGCCACCCACGAGGGCCAACTCACCCCTTTCACAGGTCCTTCCCCAGTAGCCTGTGCCGGTGCAGTCGCAGATGAAGCGGTTCCAGCCGTCCTTGCACACAGCATTGTTCTTGCAGGGGTAGCTGTCACACTGCTTAGCGCTCATCCGTGAACAGGAGGACTTGACGCCCGCAGCGTTCTGCATCTCCGCCAGCTGCCGGATGTTCTTGCTGCGCCCGTCGATGAACAGGTCACGGATGCAGCCCACATAGCCGTAGTTGAGCATGGCAGTCCAGAGCTCGGTGGGGAGGATGAGGCCAGCACGGTTCTCTGGCAGCCCGCCCAGGTACATGTCCCCCTCCAGGTCCAGGATCTCACTCTCCCCGCTGGCAGTGAATGGCGTGCGCCTGCTGTTCACTGATATGGTACCTGGGATGGGAGGACAGAAACAGAGTGAGCTAACAGCCCTCTCGGCATCTCAGGTCAGGCTGCCAGTCAATGAGCCAAATGACAGAAGACCAGTAGGTGAGTTCAGAGACCAGTGTTGCCTGGTCAGGTGGGAACAATACAAGCAAGGGAGTCAAATGCTTCAAGACAGTAGAAAGGATAACGTAGGCCATTTGGTTCCAGTCTTTGCCACTAAGACAATCTCACTGACAGGAGGATTCAGGACCATCTCAGTCAACTAACACCTTACGTGGTATCTTGTCTCTACAGAGTCTTGGCTGAAAGGTCACATACCATACAGGTTGAGAGCAGCACGGCAGATGCCTCCGTTTAAACCCCAGCTCTACCATGTACTAGCTGTGTAACCCTGAAGAAGTGATCTCACCTCCGGAGGCCTTAACATCCTCATCTGTAAAATGGGAAAATAATCATCCCCACCTCACAGACTGGTGTAACAATTAAATGAGTTGATATATATAAAGTGCCCCTGTGTGTCTGGGACAGAGTAAGGACTCTGGAAGTACTTGAGTCTTTATCACCCGCTTGCCATCCGCAAAGGATGGAACCCTCCATGCACTGATACCCTCCACACTAGCATTAGCTACCAGCCCTGCCAGTGAATATCTGGAGCATTGCCTTTGAGAACTTTTACCTGGGACATGTTTGTTTATTCATTTAACAAATATGTATTGCCCACCTGTGTGTTTCTGGCATTCTTGTAGGCACAGAGATGAACTTGACAGGTATGTCTCTGTCCTTCTAGTGCATATAGTCCAGAGCAGAGGACAGAAGGTAAATACATCACTCAACAAACAAGAGAAATTAGGTAATGGTAGGTACTAGGAGGAGAGCAAAGTGGGCACTGGGGTAGCAGCCTATGGGGTCTAATTTAAAACGTATTGTGAGCGGGGTGCCTGGGTGGCTCAGTCGGGTGAGCGTCCGACTTCGGCTCAGGTCATGATCTCGCGGTCTGTGAGTTCGAGCCCCGCGTTGGGCTCTGTGCTGACAGCTCAAAGCCTGGAGCCTGCTTTGGATTCTGTGTCTCCCTCTCTCTCTGCCCCTCCCCTGCTCATGCTCTGCCTCTGTCAAAAATAAACAAACATTAAAAAACTTTTTTAGATAAAAAAAATAAAACGTATTGTCAGCGAAGGCCTCTCTGGCAGGTGATAGGTATGCTGAAACCACAATATTGAAATGGACCCAACCATACCAAGTCTAGGGGAAGAATATGCCAGGCAGGGGAAATGGTACCTGCAAAGGCCATGGGGTAAGCCAGAGTACGGCTAGGGTTGAAGGGCACAAGGGGTGAGCGGGAGATGAAATCAGAGAGGCAGACCAAACACAGTAGCAGGAGGGTCGGGGATCCATCAACGTGACTGTGGAAGGTACATACATACAGCCTGGCCCGGGAACTTGGACCTGGCATTCTGCTCCTAAGTGGCCTTCTGACCCCAGCCAGTCCCTGAGCCATTTTACAGCCCAGTTTCCTAAACTATACAATCAAGGTGATATCTAAACATGCCAGAAATGTAAAAACTTTAGTATTCTTAAAGTGCTTTATTGGTACCAGCATAAGTAGGCCGGCCATCCATCAGCTAGCCTTCACTTCTGTCTGAGTCTCAATCCCCTGGGCTACCAAGGGGAGAGTCTGAAGGGCCAAAAAGATCAAATAAGATCAAGAATGAGAAGTACACTCCAGGTTACAAAGCCAGCATAATAGGCCTCTGGGTGGGTTACACCAACAGCAACTTCCTCTACTCCATCCTAGAAGTTTTCTCCTGGAAAAATCGGATTTGTGTTTCTGGGTTTTGTTTGTTTGTTTTTAATCTTTTAGAAACCTATGGAACAATAATTACGTCCTGGCCACCATTTTAAGTACTGCATGTGCTTTTCTGGACTTGATCCTCAGAACAATCCAGCAAGGTAGGAGTTAATATGTACGTTCTTTCACAAATGAGGAAGTTGAGGTTTGCATCTCCTGTTCTCTTGCACTACTTGCTTTCTCTACCCTCCACAAGCCCACAGAGCTGCTTGATCCTGAACCTGGAGGAACAGTTATTGATAAACAAGGACAGCATCAGACCCAATTTAAATGCTGGAGCCATAAATACATCCTGAGGAAAATCCGTCCTCTGAGTGGGTGACCACAACTGTTTTGAATGCACATAATTCAGTTTCAAGAATCAGTCTCCTAACTGGGGAGTGATCATAATACTTTTCCCATGTCATTCTTCGGGATGAACAGGGAAGGAGGCACCACACTCGCAAATACAGATGTTTTCATAACTATTCATTTTGGAACAGGTTCATAACTAAAAACATACCAGAAAACACTCTCATGAAGAAATGAAGTTTAATAGATCATATTAAAATTTTATGTTATGCTGCTTTCATGGGACAATTATTTGTTTACTCAGTAAACTATTATAGGCTTTGATCAAATTTATCAGTATTGGCCAATTCTATGGCTCCCAGAAAAGAAATTCAAGGCTTCTGAAATCCAGATATATTTGTCAGATAGGTCCACTGATGGATCTAACAAAATAACTACATCACTGGAAAAGCAATTAGTGCTGGGAATAAACAGAAGTAAACATATGGCAAGCTTAGGTGTTCTCACCTGCCTGTGACACAGATAAGTAACCTTTAAGCTATGTCAGGTCTAGATTAACCAATCATGACACCCATCAACCACAGTAGAACTCCAGAGACCCAGAACACATAGTCCTGAAACCAAGAGAAGTGTTTCCCTTATAATTTTAATTTCTTTAAGTTTATTTATTTATTTCTTTTGAGAGACAGACAGACAGACAGCATGAGTGGGGGCAGGAGCAGAAAGAGAGGGAGACAGAGAATGCCAAGCAGGCTCCGCACTGTCGGCATGGAGCCCAACACAGGGCTCGGACTCACGAAACCATGAGATCACGACACCAGCCAAAACCAAGTCGGATGCTCAACCGACTGAGCCACCCAGGCACCCCTCCCTTATAATTTTAGGATAGTTTTTTTGCTCTGCCCCTGCTGACATTTTATGGATAAATTTAGAAAGAGAGAGAAAAAGATCTTCCCTCCAGAGAAATTAGGTTTTTTGTGTCTTTTTCTGTTAAAAAAGCACAAACTGTTCATTCTTACTCAACAAGCACATTTAATTTGAAGCCTCTTGGTTCTGATTAGATTTCAGACAATCAATAAAGCATCCTGCTGGGCACTAAACCATCCAGGGCTGCAATCTGCCACCTGTCTGCCCTCTGAACGGAACCCATCCAGCTCCTCCTAAGGGTAATATTGCTCATCTCTGTCATCTCTCTGGCTAGGGAATTATACAGAAAAGCTCATTCCTGGCTGCAGCCTTTTGAGGGAATCTATTGTTTTCTATTATTGGCCAAGTGTGCCTACAAAAAAATTCCCAGATGAAAGACTTTCTGTGTTTACAAGGAGGGAGAATCCTTAAAAATACAGCAAATATAGCCAAGACCCTTCCTGAGTATAATTCTCTAAATGGAGAATCAGGAAATAAGTGTGAAATCCAAATGCTCTAGTTACCACTCCGGGTGAAATGTCCTTTCTGGTGGCACAGAATGTGACCTTCATTGCCACATGGTCCATAGAAAGCTATGCAAACTGTTCAGGCATTCAAAAGCTCCAGACTCTCTATATGCGCGCGCACGTGTGTGTGTGTGTGTGTGTGTGTGTGTGTGTGTGTGTTTTCCCTCCCTCTCTTTGTTATAATTCCACAGTAGCTATGTACTGCCTGGGGCTAGCTTGTTTGATCTGCGGCTGCAGAAACAAACAAAGCCATTTAAACCAAATGTAAAAGGTTATGAAGAGGAAGGGAGAGTTAGTGAGGTCTGAGCAAAGAGTGAAATATAGGCTCTCACACCAAAGGAAGGGTTTAAATTGAACATGACTTCAGGAAAAATCAATTTGCTTTTTCCTTTCTTGTCTTAATTTCTCCCTGCAACATGACTCTTGCCAATTATTGAAGGGTGTATCGTTGCATAAACTCTCACAGAGTGAGGCTTATCCTACAGAGTAATCACATAATGCAGCATCTGTGATGTCACAATCGGTTTCCATGGTGATGAGAAAAAGGAGAAGAAAAGGGGGGGGGGGGGACATCACACCAGTGACATGACAGTCTCTTTGGTAGCAGTGGAAATGCTACTTGTAAAATCATCCTTGGCTCCAGGGTCTTGAAGCTCTCACAGAGACAGCTGTGTGGTGAGTGACAAGGGAGAGAGGAAGGGACGAGACAGATAACTTGTTCAGAAACATAATCTTACAGCAACCATTAAAGAGAACAGCAAGAGTCAACATGCATGCAAGCACAAACATAAAATAAAAATTGTAAAATACAAAAAATACAAAGCCATGAAACAGACTAAGATGCTGCAGTTTTCCTCTTTTTCGAGTCACAATCCCACCTTCTCCTACCTGATCTGCCATCTCGCTGAATGTCCACATGGTACCATTCCCCATCGTTGGCTTTCTTCTGAGTGGCCTTCACTTTGATGGTGCCTGAGCCCATGTCAAGCAGCAGGTAGAGGTTGCCATCGAGGAGTTCCACAGCAAAGAAGTCCACCTTGGTGTTCTTCTGGCTCCGAGCATCCTTCCTCTCTTGGGGCTTGCCGTGAGTGAAGAGGATCAGGCCGTTGGGCTCAGTGGTGCGGAAGTCAAAGGAGATGGAACCCATGCGTTTGGTGTTCCACTTGGGCAAACTGATGTACGCCTCTGGGGTCTCGAAGTTGATGGGGTCCAGCGTGGCCACATTCTCACACTTGAATACAACTTCCCCATAGATCTTCATCTTGGTGTCCCCAATCCGGGCCAGGCGAGACAGCTCCAGACGGATGTCATTATTCTTATAAACAACCTGTCAAAAGTCAAACAAGTGCCATATGAATCAATCTTGCAAACAGTTACCATCCACTGTTCACTGGGCACCTGGGTAAAAGGCCCAAGAAAAGACTTCAGGATACAATATGTCTCAAACAATATGAGAAACATGAGATACAGCATGTGAAAAAGCAACTGAAGAGACTTCTGGGATACACATAAGCCTTGAATAAGCCCCCACATTTCCATTTTATTACTTTTGTGTTGTCTCCTTCTGGTCAATTTTTTGTGATATCAGAAAGTTATATGATATAAGCTTGCAAGGAGAAATCGATAGAGTATGAGTTGCACAAATACTAATACTTAAATACAAAGATATTTGCTGAAGTGTAGTAAAAGGCCAGAAACAACCTGAATGGCCATCAATAACAACAGACTGGCACATCCTGATGATGGACAATTATGCAGTCCTTAAAAACAAGGTAGTTCTCTGGGACCTCTTGGGTGGCTCAGTCAGTTAAGTGTCCGACTCTTGATCTTGGCTCAGGTCATTATCTCATGGTCGTGGGCAAGCCTTACACTGATTCTCTCTCTCCTTCTGCCTTTTCCCCTCCTCTCTTTCTCAAAAATAAAAAAAAAATTAATAATAATAAACAAAAATCAAGGCAGTGCTCTGGTTTTGACATGGATGCTCTCCAAGAAATATTGTTAAGTGAAATTAGCAAGGAGCATAAAAGAGTGTGTACTACAGTATTGTGTTAAGAGTGTGTGTTTTTGATATGTGTTTATGCATATGGATATGCACACATATATGCGCACTATCATTGTGTTAAGTGTGTGTGTGTTCAATATAAAAACTATTATGCACTCATAAATGCATAAAACATCTTTGGAAGGAAACACAGAAAATTATAAAATTGTCACTGGTGAGTGGATCTGTCAGATTAATATTCAGGAATGGAGGGAGACTGACTTTTCACTGTACCATATTGCATCGTTTCATTTTTTTTCACCATGGAGATGTGTTAAGAGTTGGTGCGGAATGAAATCTGTGTTTTGTGCACATTTTGTACACCCTGTATACACACAATGGAGGGAGAATGAAACACCCTACAATATTAAAAAAAAAAAAAACTATTATGACTTTAAAAATCTGGTGTAATCCACGTAAAAGCAGGGATTAATGCTATTTCCCAAAATTAGAATTTCAAAGAGGTGTTGTTGTTACTGGAACTGAATTTTGATTGCAGTGCCCTGGGATGGGTCTTGGTCCTGTGATCTCTAAGTAACATCACATTTACCCAATAAACAAGAAAAAAAATTAAAGGGAAAGGGGCTAACATTGCAGTATTGATTATGGCAATCACGTTTATCCTATTCAAATTCTAAGTCAGGATCCGGATTTAGGCTAAAGTCCTACATCTACTACCTACAAGCTGTGTGACCTTGGCAAAGTTGTTGAACTTACCTGGGTCTCTTTTCTCCTCTGAAAATGGGAATACAGGGGTAAATTATTTTTCAAGGATGAAATGAGTCAGTACATACATGTAAAGCACTTAGAATGGCACAGAGTAGGAACATAAAAATCTCAGGTACTTTGGTGGTAGTTGTTGTAGCTGTAAATCAAATTTCATCCTTTCCACAGTCTAAAAAAGGTTGTAACATCATCTTCATTTTCAGTAAAAAATGGACTTAAGTACTAGAATAAGTCTTACAATTTATCTCAGTGATGAAAAGGTAATTAGATGGGTCATTCCAGTACATCATTTAATCTCTAACACCAGAACTGTTTCCCTTTTAATATACAACTAATGACAAAGAATTGAAAATGCCTCACATATTATATGACCTTGACAATGAGCATAGCCATAGTCAATAACGCTGCAAATAACAATGATACTA
This sequence comes from Panthera uncia, assembly GCF_023721935.1. Lineage (NCBI taxonomy): Eukaryota > Metazoa > Chordata > Mammalia > Carnivora > Felidae > Panthera > Panthera uncia. Next base: position 23,285,683 of record NW_026057582.1, read on the forward strand.
ATATTTACTGAGCACCTACTGCCAGATACTATGTGAGGAGCTAAAGCCTACCATCCCATTAGATCCCAGTAACACCCATTTGAGATACCTACCATCATTCCCCTCTTTTTACAGATGGCAACAGATGTGGAAAGTAGTTAAGGAACCAGTTCACAGTCACAATAGCTGGTAACTGGCAGACCAGGACTTGAACCCAGGGAGTTGGGCTCTCACATCCATGTGTTTTGCCACCGTGGACACTCAGAGTGAGGTCCCACTAGCAGCACCTGTGAAGCTCATCTTTACCATTACATGGAAAATCATGCACATTCAGCTTCCTAATTCAAAAGCTGAATTTCTCATCTTAGCACTACTGCACTGACCATGTGAACAGGGGAAACACTGCAAGATCCTTAGGCTATCAATGACTGGAGTGAACCAGAAAAAGAAACAAAGTTTAATGACTGGCAGCTTCTCCTTTCTAACCCCACCTATTGCGCCTGGGCATGTGAGATCTGTCATAAACAAACTTTGGCTTTCTCTGCATTGGAGTAAATGCCTATGACTACAGCTCCTTGTTAAGATTAATTGTTAATATATAACAACAGCTCATCCTGTGATGGAGGGGGGAGGGGGAGACTGAGGCTTGGTTCCATTGAATAATAAATGGAAAAGGAACTCAGGCACCCCTACAGGAGGCAGACGAGAAAAAAGAAAAAAGCCTTTTAAAGGGATGCAGGGTACCATGAAGAGGGGCTCTTCTCTGGGAAAGTTACACAGCTGAGACTAAGACCCAAGGTGAATAACTAGAATCCAGGTTTCCAGAGAGACAGACAGGAGAATCAGGGCCACAAACTGGCCAATGATAACAAGACTTCTCTCAAAAGCTCTCTGAAGGTGAGCTCTCTACCTACTCCATGGCCTGGAAATTATTTGTCTATTTATATGGAGTTGCCTCACCTTTCTCACAGACAGCTGGATAACCTCTCTGAGTCCCATTTCCAAAGGTAGGAACCTCAAAACCTATTCTAGGAATGGCTCCCCTTTCCCTTCCAAGACTGTTATCAGGATTGAGGGGGATGTTATACATGGTACAATACAGAAAATTCTAAACTAGTGGATAAACCTAGGAAGAAATAATAGTATACCCTGGTCTCCAGTGGTGTTGGGGTACTGTTAGAAACTGACAGAGGTCTGAACTGAAGTTCTGCTGAGAAAAAAGGGACAGGAGGACAGGGGTCTTGTAGCCTTGTGGTCCTCAACTGAGAAGCTCCATGGCTGGCATCCTCGCCTTCCCTACCTGCCTGGTATAGGACCATGGCCAGGGCCACAGCCACACAAAAGTGTACCAGTGCCTCGGGTAGGGCATGGAGGTAAGAAACCCTGCTGGACCCCCTTACAAGGCAAATTAGTATCTGGTACAGTTTTCTCTGTGAAACCAGACTTGCAGCTAAAGGAAAGACCCCAACTGATGACTAAACTAGGAAGAAATGTGGCATCGAGTGACAGAGAGCAGCCTTAGCTGACAAGCTGCCCCAACGAAGAGCAATTAAAGACAAGTGGAAGTGGTTCCCCATGAGGGAAGATGTGACACAGCCAAAGAGAGACAGAGTCACAAACAATGACAAGCTGGTCTGACTACCCCACACGTGGGTTTGTAAAAATGGCCACGTGGACCACAATGCAGCTCATGCCTGGGAGGCCAGACAGTAAAATAGTTGAGGACAGAGTCTCAGAGTTGAGACACACTCTCTCAGAAAAGCTGTACTTCTATACCTCCACAATCTCCACAATCTCTGCTACAAAAGCACAAAGGAGCAGTATCAGGAGTAAGGCAAGACATGAAAGCAGGAACAATGTAACAAAAATGTAGCAAACTGCTCACAGTTTGCATCTTGTGAGCATCTGCTATGCGTCAGACAATAAGCAAGTGAAATAGGCAGCATTAGAGGGCGTAACTGGAACTCGAACCCAGATCTCTCTGACTGCACAAGATGGGACAATGCTCTAGGCGTGGCAGTTACTAGGCTCTCCTGTGGCCCATACTTACCCATAAAGCAAAAACCCCTTCATCAATCACAAAACCACACTCAACTCCGCCCAGAAGTGCAAAGCCCTTCACCCCTGGTAGATCCCACCCTTCCCCACTCAGGAGTCACTTCAGAGGCCTCTGTCTGAGCTCAAGTGTGAAGGCTTCTGCATCTTTGCTCACCACGTTTTCCACTCTGGCTGCTCTGACCCTGTTGATCCTGTCATTTGATAAACTCAGAATCCTCATACTGGCTACTAGTGATGTGGCTGCTTTCCTATTGCCCAAACCACCTGCCCTGATTGGAAAAGGAGTAACTCTTCAAACTTACATGATGTGTCTTTTACATTAAACTCTTCCATGGCACTTGAGTTATATGGCAGGTCCGTGAGAATAAATCTAAGGAGTAGAGACAGTCCCAGCTCACAGATGTACTTCTCTCTCTTGCATCTTTTCCTAGGCCACTCTATTCTCAGCTTCCTGAGAACATGCTTTCATGCCCTCTGCTGTATATGCCACAGCCCTCTGCACTCCAGCAAGGAAACTAGAAGGAATGAGGGAATGTGGGCATGTGCCCTGCAGTGCCCAGATGGCCTTTTGGTACTTTTTATCCTGTGCAGGAATAGGAGAGTATCACCTGGCCTTTGTTCTCTTGTTTTTAAAAAGCATCTTCAATCCTCTGTGGGTCTATATGTAGGACAATTTCTATAAAAATCACTAGGTCAGCTTATCAGACCATCATTTATAGGTCCATGACTTGATGCCTGAGCACCACTGCTCTGATCCAGGTCAGTGGATGATGTTTGAAATTCAGGATGCTAGGGGACATTCTCTGAAGTGTCTAGACTAAACAAAACAGAACGGTGAGAAGCCAGTGTCAGGGTGCCTTGATATGGAACAGTGTTGATTACACATCCCAGTAAAGCCTTTCAACTTTATACCTATGTGTGGAGCAGTGTACATAGGGCAAGCAAAAGACAAAGATGTATTTATCCCCCCACTGCATTTAATCCATTGACAATAGATAATAATAAAATGAGCTTTTTCTCTACGGCTTCCAGGATAGTGCTGCTTCTAGATAAACGTTCAGGCTAATCTTATTACTGGGTAACATTCCTACTCAGGGTAAAAACATAAAGAAGCAGCACTGTGAAAGAATCTTGCTTCCGGGGTTGCCACATCCTACCTTCTCTACCCTACTTCCCCTCTGTCCTTCAGGCAACTGATATCCCTGGTCTGCTGTGAATTCCTCTCCTATGAACAGACTGCTCCACTCATTTGTCACTCAAAACATGCAACCTCATAATCCTTAAATAAGCACAGGTCTTATCTCTTCAACAGACCTCAAACACCTATCAGCAAAAAAATATGCAACACACCTTTTAAAATTGCAAATAGCACCTGGTTGTACAGGTGCTTAATAAATGCTCATGTCTGCATTAAATTGTATGTTGGACTCAAGTGGCAACGCAGTGGTTCATATCATGGGTTTCGCAATCTCTCCGGCCAGGGTTGAGTCCTGATCCATCCATTGCGGCTATGGGACCTTGGATAAAATCATTAATATGTCTCTACCTCAGAGTCTTTCACTGTAGAAATGTGGATAACACGTCTCACTTCATAGTATTGTTAAAAAAACAAAAACAAAAACAAAGAAGATATCGTTGTATATAGAAATACTTGACACAGTTCCTGGAACTTCATAAGCACTCAACAAATGGTAGTTATCACTATTAATGTTGTCATTTTTCTGTGAAAAGCCAGAGCTAAATCAACAGACAGAAAAGCCTGGCATCAAGCCACTGGGAGAAAAGATTTCCTCTGAGGATAAGTTCTAAGGTGCCTGTCAGCTCAAGAGACAGGGATCAAACTAGTAACAGACTAGATTTAACTAATGCTAAAGTAAAAATAAAAATAAATATCTACATAATATATGTAATTGACTAATGTGGCATTTATATATATTACAAATGGTGGGCATTCCTTATTTCTCTCACTCTTCCTCCCTCTCTCTCTCTCCCCCCACTCTCTCCCTTTCTCTCTCTCTCTCTCTCTCTCTCTCTCACTCACACACACACACACACACACACACACACACAGAGCATATACATGCACAGATTTAAGATTCATTATCATTCACGTTTTCTATCAGAATGTACTACTGACCAAACCCCAACAGTGAAGTCCAAACACAAATGTGACAGCAGATGGTCCTCTGAGCGTCCAAAGTCAGAAGAGCCAGTATTTGGCATGGCCGGGGCCACATCTGCATCTATGGTCTTGCTAACAGGGGTCAGTGAACTAACTCTGCCTGCTGAGCTGGAACTGACATCAAACCTGAGGCCCAAAGCCCCAATTGCTACATACCATGGATGCCACCATTTTCATGCTTTATATTCTGTTAACAGCGGTGAAGATCCACCAAAGATAAAAACTAAGCACAAGAAATAGAAAATGGGAACTGAGTTTCAGACTTGCTAAGACAGTAGCAGAATGTCAACTGTAAATCAAATTTTTTTTAATGCTGAGTGATCCAACACTCTGTGGGTAAAAGAAAACATAGCTGCAAGCTGGATCTCATGAGGGACCACCAGTGTATATAATCTCTAATCCATGGTCCCGTTTGTAAGAAAGTGGCCAGGAAAAGATAAAAGGGACATAAGACAAGCTGGAGTGACAGGGAAAAAAAAAAAAAATCCAGGCAAACTGATGTTAAATCACCAAAGTCCTCAGTCCCTTCCTCATTTTGAAAACAGCATCCAGTCACCTGGACATATAGGCAATTCAACCAGAGAGAGAGAAAGCTGTGGGCCGGTTACTCTGCCCTCACAAATCAAAAAGCCATGGGTGTTTGCTAATAATGCAATTCATTACCACTTGTGATCAAGAATTAGACAAATATTTGTCCGATGGCTTTTTTGTGAAATGGAAGTAATTATATAGGTTGATGCGTGGTTACAGATGGAGACACTAAGAAGTTGAGAAAGATTTCTAACCCTTAACACAATCACAGGGAAAGTCTCAATTTTATTCAAGGAAGAGAGCTTTTGAGGACTTTATTCAGTTAAAAATGCTGATCAGGAACAGGCCACCATATGTTCAAGTATCCCATGAAAAAAAATTATTGCGAGAGGGAAGATTTGCTGATTCAGGCTTTATCATCCTCACAGCATGTACTAAGCTTCTACTAAATTAATGAAGGAAGAATTTGGCATAGACAGACTACAGACTTGACATAAATAAACCCAGGCAGAGATATAAGACATGAACTTGCATGTAATGGGCCAGAGCTCTGCAAGACATCGTCAATAGATAGTGACGGAAAAGTTTCTAGATGAACTAGAAAAGTTCGCCAGATGACCTTTTTAGCCACACCTGGATATCAAACCCTCCCATGTTCAAGAGCCATATTGGCAAGTATATGTCTCTGCCCTTCCTTCCTCACAGGTGACATTCATTGTTAATTGATGTCATTCTATTCTACCCCCTTTCCCATTCAACCTGACTGTAGTCTCAGAATTCTTCTCTAGGAAGTTACCACCAGTCACTGAGAAATATAACTTGAGATGAACCTATTCTCCATCCTTGTTATCCTCTAACATAAAGTCAACTGAATGTAAATTAACTAGCTACACTAAGATATTGGAAACAAAATCCATGTAAATGTGGTAAATAACCACTCTATTTTAGCTCTAGACCACAGGGCATACAAAGGAACATGAGGTGTGATCCCTGCCACTAACATGTTTAGAAAATGTTGGAAAATGCTTAGAGGGGAGATATATTTTATATCAGAATTGTAGTGAGACATATCTGTCACTCTAATTACTGAATGTGCAAGAGCCAGTGATCAGAAACTTAGATCGTTTTCCTCTTCCTGTTGCTTTCCAAGAACAGCACTGTTATGGTCCTCTAGACTGTAAGCTTCATAAACACAGAGGCTGTGTGTTTCTTATGTGGTAGTCAATGCATGCCCAGTGTTTGTAACAAAGTGCCTGGCACACAGTAGAGGTTCAATAAAACGTACTCTCAAACTTCTTGTATTTACTTATGTACTAAACAGACCTACCCAGTGAATGCCTACATTTCCTTCTTAGAATACTTGATGAGGGCACCAACCTGACTAGAGTGAAAGTTACATGTCACACAGCAGAAGAACAAAGATCAGATGAGTAGGTGGTACCTGATTATGAAAAGCTCTAAAAATATAGACATTATGCAATCGGAAAAAAAAGGAGCCATTAGAGTAGAAAGGAAGCCTTTAACAGTCTGATTGGAAAGGTGACAAAATGTAAAAGGTGCCTTCCTGATTCGCTAGGAGTCTACTGTTATTTTTATTCCAAAGACTAGAAATGACTCTAATCATCTCACTATTTTCCCTGAGGATAACATGTCATTCCCCACTTAAACCCTTCAATGATTCTCTATCAACTTCAGAATCAAATGCAAACTTTCACCCATTACATAATAGACTTTTCCTGATCTAGCCCCCACCTCACTGTCAAGTTCTGCAGTTCATCCGGTAAATTCTCCCCGGGATAAGCCTTACCCGGATTTTCTATGTGAATAACCGTTTGCCATCTGAGGCATAGTTTGCGTACCAAATCTTTTGGGAAGGCTTCTCCAACACTCTTACTCACTCTACTCCTACCTACATCTGATTTCCTCCTCTCTGCTCCCAGGGCTCCATGTTGTAACTGCTGCCATGGAATTTATCATGCTGTGCTGCATCTGTTTACCCCAGTAGACTGGGAGCTGCTCAAGTGGAGGAAACTGTACCTTTTTTCTGAGTTTCCCAGTGCCTGACACAAAGTCAGTACATATTTGCGGGAAGATGTGAAAGAATGAGAAGGAAGACAGGCAAGAAAATCCCAAAGACTATTTCCTGATGCCTCTAAATCAGTGAGGACTATACTGCAGAAAGAAGCCTCTATATTCCTTCTGCTTGATAAGTGATGAGAAGAGAGAAAGCTAAAGTATCACAGTTAAAAAGAATTTGATAGAATCACTAAATATTTGGTTTTCACTAGTGGGCATGCTTAGGAAATGTGCTTGCATTTTAAGTTTATTAATATAGAAAGTTCTGTACCCAGGAGTGGCATCTGTCACTAGTTTATGCATCTTGACAAAACACCAACAGAAGAAGGAGCAAAAAAATCAATCATAAATTCTAGCAAGATACTCGAAGAGATAGGATAACAAAACTCAGCACCAACACTGCCTCCCGCTCTGGAGTATGCTAAGGGAATACTGCCCACCTCTTTATGACAATGTAGCTTGGAATGTCATAGAAAACACATGGATATTTTGAAACAGTACCTCAGAGCCTTTATTCTCCATATTCAGGGTCAAATAGCAAGAATAAATACCTAACAATGAAGCATTCTGCCACCAGCTACCCTGAAAGAAGATACGTTACAATAGAAATGCCAAATGGCTTTGGGAGAAAGAGATTATATAAAAAGCCCAAAGGCAGAAGAATAGGGAGAAATACTATAAAAAGACTCAATGAAACAGAACCTTCAAGAAGTCTAACACAATTGGCTGGAAACAATAGGAGCATATGAGGAAAGTATTCCATGCAGCCCAGAAGACAGAAGCAGTGAGTTCACAACCATGGATAGTGACGGATGAGACCAAGAGGTGCAGATCAATAGGCAAGTTCAGGAATATTCTCTGTGGCTAAGAAGGCAAGTTCACACAGGTGCTTTCCAGTTTAACTTCCTATAATGTGAAGCCCATTCATTTACACAAAATACACATGGACTAGAGGTGTATGGCTTCCTGATGGAGAAGCAACTTGCAAATAAGGATATCTGCCGGTCAGAAGCAATTACAAACTATTCTCTTGCCCTGGCCTGCTAAGCTGCTCTGCTTCTAGCCTAATGAAGCCTCTAATCAGATGGCTCTTCAAGGTGGTCCAAAGAGCCCCTCTGCAATCAGCAGAAGAGGTAGGAAAAGTGATAGCAAAAATGTGCCAGGCTGGCAGGTAACTGATAACAGAATCATTTCCAACCTGGTAGGAAAGAAAATGAGTTGGGTTCAAACTAACAATAATATAGATAGAAATGCTAGGACTCAAATTGATTTTTTTCTGAACAGGTTTCTTTACCCTTTGTTAACTTCAAAATAGTCATGCAACAAAAAAGGGCGCCCTTCTTTTCTTGGGGCTCTCTTTCAAGGTGATGGTACTCAGCCTCCATACTTAAACCTGTAACTTTACATTGCCTTTAGTAAATCTGTAGAGACCTAGATAACCACTAGATGTCCCTTATGCCATGCAAAACCAACCTGACATGAATTTCACTACCAGTTATACAAATCACATTTGAAGACAGCTTTTCTGAGTCTTGGATCTTAGGTTTCAATTATAATTCCTATTATGACTCACTCCTCTTCATTTACATTATGTCCATGTCTATATTATTTCCATGGTATTTTATTATAAGATACCAAATTATAGACAGGGAATAGGAAACGACTATGAATTAAAATTCTTCTAGAGGTAGAAATTATGGAGAAATAGGCAGAGAGGAATACTGGAAAAAAAGAGATGTAGAATGTCTAAAAGGTCCAAAATTCATTATCATTCCCAGGAATCAAAGAAGTTTTGATATAAGTGGAGAACCCACAAAGTTCAGCTTAAATTCAAATTCTCCAAACACTGAGATCTTGCATTCTTACATTCAGTGAAACTAGGAATGGCTTGTAATTTTAATTATACATCCAGTTTGATCAATTAGGAGTGGGTACCTGGGGCATGAAGCAGTAAAACTGTCATTCTGTGTCCAGCTGTGTCCACTAAGCGATGTCTACAAAGGGTGTGACAATGGGGAATGGCGGCCCCCATCATATGCATTTGCAGAACCTGAGTTAACCCACTAGCTCTAAGCCTTTCAGACTTGGGATGACTGTCGGTGGTGATGGCAGTAGTACAATACCAACAGTTAACCTTCATGGAGGGTTTCTTGTGGACCAGGTATTGTCCTTGGTAGTTTACATATAATTATTTAATCCTCACATGACAAATATCTAAACCAAGACATGACATTACATTTGAGAGTGGAATGGGGCACTATCAATAATAGGGCCTGAGCAACAGATGTAACCCAAAACTTTCCAAGGACAGGTGGGGGTGGACATTCACCTTATTTTATCCTCACAGCCACCTGAGGCATGAGATGTAGCATCAACTATGGTTAAGAGCACATTTGAAGAAGCCAAGCTATCTGGGGTTCAAATCCTTGCTTTGCTCTTCCTTACCGAGTTACCTGGACACATTACTCAAACTTTCTGTACCTTGACTTCCTCACTTTTGAAGGAGGGTAACAAAAGTGCACGTATCTCATAGGGTTGCTGTGATAATTAGAAGATTAGGTACATATAATGTACTTAGAATAGTTCCTGGTACATTGTAATGGCAGGTTACTATTATCCTCATTTCACAGAAGAGGAAACTATGGATCAGTAATTTTAATATCTGCCTTAGGTCACACAGCTATTATGTAGTGGAGCCAGAAGAAAATGTAGGTAAGTCTAGCTTGAGGGTCTGCACACTCAGTTACTATTACTCCTAGCCTCTATATAACAAAAGTTTAAGGTTCTTCCTTTAATCCAACTTCTCCAGCTATCTGGATTATAAAAGAATCACTAGAAAAGTAAGTTTCTCATGTCTGTGGTTTAGGCTAGTAAGTCACAATCAAGTAGGCACACTGATTAAAACATAGTCAGGAACTTCAAATCAAACCTTTATAGGCAATCTCTCCTGAGACTATAGGAAAGAAATATAAAGTAGGGATAGAGGAGCCAGGAAGAGTCTTCACCCCAAGCTCTACCACTGGAGTTGATGAAGTCCCTGCTCTCTGACTTTGCATGATGCGACCTACTCTGGAGTTGTTCCTCTCTCTTAATACCACCTCAGCCCTCCTCCAGGTGACCACCTTGGTCCTTTGTGATCCTCCTGATGAAACAGTTGGCAAGAGCTACTGCTGGACACAGAAGAGTGAATGCCAGGCGAGCTGACCACACCTGCTCCCCCAGAAGTAAACCAAAACCCATCCAAAACAGAGCCAGATAATAGGAATTGGCTGCCACCGCTGACTTGCCTGGAACTCCAACCAGCTTTTCTACTTACTTAATTAGCTCTTCAATAAGTATTGTTTATTTTCATACTGAGAGCTGGGAATGTTATCATACCTGCCTGTCCAGTGGCATTAGACTGACCTGAATTACCCCCTTCCAGACAGCAGCTCTTGGCTTCTTTTAAACGGGCCATAAGTTTGGAAGCTATTTATTCATGAGGTGTGTCTGTAAGCAAACCAAGTTCCTCGAAGTCTAAGCACTTTGAGTCTGCAAAGGGGAAAATCATTTGTCTCTGTGGAAAGCTGAATAATGTTCCCCAAAGATATCATGTACTAATCCCTGGAACCTGTAGTCCGTTATCGGAAAAAGAGTCTTCTCAAATGTTATTAAATTAAGGCTCCTGAGGTGAGAGTATCCTCTACCATCCAGGTGGTCCCTAAATGCAGTCACCTGGATCTTTATAAGGAGGAGGCAAAGGGAGATCAGACACAGAGAGAAGGCGGCAATAGGAAGGTGCAGGCAGAGATTGGAGGGACACAGCCACAAGTCAAGGGATGTTGGCAGCTTCTGAAAGAGGCAAGGGACAGATTCTCCCCTAGAGCCTCCGGAGGAAGCAGAGCACTGCCTACACCTTGATTTCAGCCCAGTGAAGCTGATTTTGGACTTCTGACCTCTAGAACAGTGACAGAATAGATTTCTGCTGCTTTAAGTCACCAGGTTTGTTGTCATTTGTTACAACAGCTGTAGGAAATTAATATACCCTCTTTTTGCTCATTCTCTAGCTCTTGTTAGAGTCTGACTTACAATAACACCCCCAGGGCAACACTTACCTACTCTGAGGTTTGCCGTAAGTGGACTTCTCAGGTTTGGAGAGAAAAAATACAAGTGAAAATGGAAAATTCTCTAGGCCCATCAATACTAGTAATCCACTCCTACTTCCGGGCTGTCACTCAGTCTCTGAAATTTAAATTACCAGCTAAACTTAGCCATCAGATTTTCAATTCCACAGTTTTATCAAGTATATGCTTATGTAATAAAGAGAAGCTACCTGACTTTTACAACTCACTATAATTGGAGTTCAAATCAAAGCAAAACTTACACACAAAAATTAAACAAAACATGAATTATGCATAATTCATTGGGCTAGAAGATAATTTTAACAACATAATCTCTTCCCTGAAGAATTTATCATTTTCTGTGGCAGACAAATATGTATATTGCTATTTATTCATCAAACATCTATTGAGCAACTACTATATGCCAAGGACCATTCCGGGAAATGTGAGGGATACAAGGAAGAAAGAGACATTGCTTCTTCCTTCAAAGAACTTAACTCTATTAAAGGAAACAGACATGTACTCATATATTCAGTTATTCATACACTCATGCTCTGTGGAAACACGAAAATGAAAAAGATATGGCAATGAAGTCCTCTGTTAGAAGGGGAAACCGAAAAGTTACCAATTTGCATTAGAAAGGTTTTTTTTTTTTTTCAACGTTTTTTATTTATTTTGGGACAGAGAGAGACAGAGCATGAACGGGGGAGGGTCAGAGAGAGAGGGAGACACAGAATCGGCAACAAGCTCCAGGCTCCGAGCCATCAGCCCAGAGCCTGACGCGGGGCTCGAACTCACGGACCGCGAGATCGTGACCTGGCTGAAGTCGGAGGCTTAACCGACTGCGCCACCCAGGCGCCCCTAGAAAGGTTTTTTAAAAAGCATTCTGAATTACCAAGAAAGCAGGGATGAGCTCCTAATTCAAGCTATGGGGAGGGGGGAGGGGCAATCAGAAAATGCCTTCCAAAGGACAGAGTGCTAAGGTGAAACTAGATAAATGATTGGGTTTAGCCAGGATAAAGAAGAAAGTATGAGAAATAACATGGGCAAAGACAGACAAGGGTGAGAAATCTTGACATATTCATAGAATGGAGAGTGATCAGTAGGGCTGAATTGCATCTAGTGGGAGTGGTGCTAAAGAAGGACAATGGAAAGGACCCCAGAAGACCTCATACATCCAACTGAGCAGTTTTAACTTGATCCTAATGGTGCCAGGGAACCACTCAGGCAGGAGAATGACAAGGTTAGGTTGACACTGTATAAAAGATTAGTCTGGTAGTCACAAAGAAAATAAATTAAAAGGAAGCAAGAGAAGTAGAAAAACAACTTAAAAATCCACAGCCACATGACATATATAAGACCAAAAGCATAAAGTACAAGGAAAAGAATTATTTTTGGCTCAGGGATGATATGTGTGTCAGGGAAGAAAAAGGTATAAAGAAAATGAAAAATAGATGATTAGACGATAAAATAGGTTCATGCCAAATCAGTCTTAAATATGAAACTGAGCACTTGAAGATCTTAGCCGGAACCTGAGCAGAAGAAAAACATAATCAGAAACTAGTTTTATGAAAAGCAAAATGGCAGCTGAATATAGGGTATTTACCAAAATTCCACTTATGAGAAAATAATGCCCATGTCTAGAGCAGTGATGGTGAAAATGGCAAAGTGGGTGAAGATTCTAGAAAAATTTCAGAGAAAAAAAGCTGACAGGGCTTGATGACTTGTTGAAGGCTCTGAGAAGGCTGTACTGGCCAGGTCTGCTGAGGTGTCCAGTGTTCCCTCTAATAGTGATAAGGAAGGATAGCTAGATTTGCTGCCTCTAATGCCAGTAATTAAGGATAGATACTAAATGCCCAAGAACTGTGATAAATGCTTTATACTTAGAATCTATGAGGTAGCATCATCACCTCATTTTTTTTTTTTATAATTTTTTTAACGTGTATTTATTTTTGAGACAGAGAGAGACAGAGCACGAACAGGGGAGGGTCAGAGAGAGAGGGAGACAAAGAATCGGAAACAGGCTCCAGGCTCTGAGCTGTCAGCACAGAGCCCGATGCAAGGCTCTAACTCACGGACTGCGAATACATGACCTGAGCCAAACTCAGATGCCCAACCAACTGAGCCACCCAGGCGCCCCTCACCTCATTTTATAGATGAGGAAAGTGAGACTTAGAGAAGTCAAGAGAAGTTGCAAAGCTTTCAAGTGGAAGAGCTAGAATCTGTACTCAAGTCCATCTGACTCACAAATGTATTCGCAAAAGCATTAGGCTCTATGGTTGGCTCATATATTCCAATTTACTTTGGATAAAAATGTTTAGAAGCAACCTTTATTTAACCATGATGCTATTATGATTTCTCAAGAAATCATCCCCATCTGGGGAATCCTATGATCACAAACAAAACCTCAACAAACACTTGCATACTGCTGCATATTTGAATCAGTAGTCACTCCTTTTACCAACTTTCCTCAGAATCCAAATCAGCAGCTGAAAAGCTTGGTACCATCTAATTAGGCGAAACTGGAGTGATCAAGGGGACAAGACAATAGGCAAGGAGCCTAGGGAACACATGGTAACTGCGGGGCCTTCCTACTACCAAAAATCTAATAGATGTCCTGAGAGGAAGCCAAGACTTCGCAAAAACGTGCCTTCTCTTACCTCTGGCTCCTGGATCTTTTGAGTTAATTTTTGGTCTGGCATGGAAGCAAGCACTATCAGATGGTTCATTAAATGCTTCCTAAGGAGGTGTTTACACTAAAAAAATTATAGTAAACTGTTTCTACCTGTTAACAAAGCAAATAGGACATAATCAGATTTATGCTTCCAGAGTTTTCCTAGGACCTTTCCTAGAACTTTCATAGCCCTGACCCTACCATAGTCACTATCTTCCCCATTTCTAATGGGCCATTTACTGGCCATGCCTTTGTCTAGGTTTTCTTTCATCACAGAGGTAGAGAATATTTTCCTGCCTGATATGAATTTTACCAGCAAGTATCTTCTGTATTTACCAAATTTACCACAATTGAGGAGAGACATGAATAATGGTACCTTCCTCCCTAGCCTCCCTATAGGCTAGGGACCTAAAAGATGGTTAGGATCTATCATAAGCTAGGAACCTGAAAGATGGTTAGGATCTATCTAGGGCTCCCCTACTCTTATTCAAATTATGAATATACAGAAAAGGGTAAAAATCCAGAGAGATCACAGTGTTCTTAGACCTAGGGCAGAGAAAAAGCAAGGTGTCAACTTGAATTCTACCAGTAACTTTAAATCTGCTTAACACCTAATAACAAGCAGAGAAGGTTGAACGTAGCAAAGGAATAAATTGAGACACTTAGCTTTTATCTCGCTGGCTACTACACTGGATTCCATCTGACTGTGTGGCTAGAGGGTACAGTTCCAAAGAAAACCAATAAAAGGAATTTTATTTAACCAAAGACGAAAAGAGGAAATACTTTTTTGCTACCTTGTCTTGCAGCATTCAAAATACTGGGCTTTAATTTAGTTGCTTTCTAAGAGAAAACATATTAAACTCATGAGTAAATAATTCTGAAATAAGATTAAGAATTCCTTTAATTAACTTTAAATAGGCCTCAGTCCTCAGAATATTCAATATCTGTGGAATAGCTTTCTTTGTTTTAATCACTCTCTTTGCAAAATTCCCTTTTCCAGGGTTTCCTGATTGTACACTTTCTAGGGAACTCTTTGATGACTCACTTTCTGCCTCTGTCATCGGCATCATTTCCAAATTCCTTAAAAAGAGGCTTTTCCCCAGCATCTGAGGAAAGCTTTCTTTCCCATTTTCACTACTCTACCTCAGTTGAGAATTTCACCCATTCACACATCTTTTATCTCTAGACCTAAACACTCCAAAGCCCAGGCCACAAATCTGAATTGTATGCTAGAACAATTCATCTAAAATTAAAATTCTCTGCAGAACCTTAAAATCAACCTGCATAAAAGCAAACTCATCAGTTCCTTCTCCTGACTTCCTTAGTTCTATAATGGTCACCAAAGTTCAAATTTGTATAGAAATAGCCGATCCTTTCCTCCTTATTGCCCCTCATATCAATTTGCTACCAAATCCACTGGATTCTACAGCCAACAAGTCTTTCACATCCTTTGTCTCCACTCCATTCCTGCTGCCACTGGTTCTACTTAGGCCTCCATTTTATTTAGTCATCCAGTAAGCAACCATAGAGCACATACTAAATGTTAGACTCTATAATGAATGATATGGTCCCTGACCTTGCGGAGTTCACCTTTCAGCATAGGTGTTATGCATGTAAACATACATACGTACAGTGATGTTAAATAGAAATATGCAGTGGATTTAATGCACAGTGACCAACTCTGCCCTGGAGAGATGGAGTCCAGATTAAGTCTCACATGGAAAAATACAATATAGCTTCCTGATTTGCCCTAATTCCAACTCCAGTGTTGCCCTCTTTCAATATATTCTTCACACTGATGTCCTACACTTGGTCTGTGGTTCCTAATGTGAAGATAATCCAGGAAAGAATGAATAATTGCACTGCGACACTGGCAAGGGGGAAGACAGAAATGAGTCAAGTCAACATGCCTTAGGGACAAATGGGCCTTGGAGGAATGTTTAAAGAAAGAAGGGGAACAATAATGACTTTCAGGTCTCTGGCTTGGGTTAACTGGGTAGATGTCATGTCACGGATAGAAGGAATTAAGTAGGAGAAGTGAGAAATGAAGAGAAGGAAGAGAAGAGGGACGGAGGGAGGAAGGAAGGAGGGAGAGAGTAGGGAAAAGGGGTGGGATGGGTGAATCTAGAAATCAACAGACCACCAGAATTGAAAATGATCCAAGTTACACTCCAGAGAAGGTATGTCATAAAAACCACATTATTTCTAGCTTGAAAGAAGGAATAGTCCACTTTAATTCCATTTGATATTAAGATATGTAGTTACCATTTACCCCATTTGATATTAAGATATGTAGTTATCATTTACCCTTTAGCTACATTCTAGGACTATTCACCTACATAGGCTTCTTACAGCTTACTAACATGATTAGAGAAGAAACTTCTGGCAGATCATTCCAGTGACACTATGTGTTGGTACTCCTAATCCCTTGTATTCCCTCTGGGCACTTCTTTTCCCTCCTAATTCTGTTACCTTTCCTAGGAAAATGAACTGAAAGAATTCAGAGCAGGATTCATGCCCATCTTTGAAGTACACACTAAGTACTCAACACATAATCAAAGTGCTGTCAATATGTCCTGCTGTACTAAAACACACGTCCCTCAGGAGTTCTAACTAAATTATTAAAATACCAAAATAATGCATCTAATGAAGCCTGATAACGATGCTGATGGTTTTAATAATGATGGTGACAACTGACAATGACAAAGATGGAAGAAGGAAGAGACAGTGATGAGTACAGTACTAACAATATCTCTAAGTCAGTTTTAGAGAAATGAAGAATGATGCGAAACTTTTAGAGCAGTTTCAGAACGATGAGAGGATATGACAGCAAAGAGAATAAAAAAGTGAAGAGCATTAATCCCATTTATTTGAGGTAGAAAACCATTACCCTAAGTGTTCCACAGTTCTCAGGCTATATATTTAATCAACTACAGTAGAGTCTACTGCAAATTTGGCCTGAAAGTATACAATGTGTACTACATATTTATGAGAACATAGGACTTGAAGACAAACTTCTTGAAAAGGTATTGGAGCTCTCTTCCTTTGATTTCTAGAACATGTAATCTACTCAACCTTTTCTCCTGTTTCTTAACTAGCTCCTCTTCTTCTCCCCATGTTATTAACGCATGTATTCCCTAAGGCTCAACCTTGATGTCTCCATGCTCGTCTCTCGGCACTTTTCCTATGAGAATTCATCTACACGCACACCTCCAGCTCTTTACACAGCGGGCTACTAAATATTTATGCCAGCTCTGATTTTTCTCTATATTCAGACTCTTATCTCCAACTAATATTGGAGTCTTTTCTATTTGACTGCCTTACTCTCAGGTCAAAACATTTCAAAATCTTGCCCACAAACCTGCTCTCCTTCCTGACTTCCTATCATCTGGATGCCATGCCCTCCCCCACTACCAACCCCATTTTACTGCTCTGATTACAGAAAAACTCTTCCAAAAGTTGCATATACCTACTCTCATCAATTCCACACTTACCGTTACTTCCTCAATCCACTTCAAATTAGTCTCCTGCCCACATCACACTACTGGAGTGGTCCACAGCTTGCCAGAACCAATGAATGATTCTCAATTCTTTTGACTTCTCAGCACTCCTTTCTTGCAAGATTTATTTCTCAAGATCTTTTAAGATTCCATACTCTCTTGCATCCCTGTCAACCATTATAATCTGTTTCCTTTGTTAGTTTCTCCTCTGTAAGACCTCCACTTGTTGAGAGTCCAAGAGCTCTGTCTTTGGTCCTTTCTGTATTCCACCTAAACTCTGTGAGTCTCATTACCTTAAATAGCATATATATTTTTTTGTTTATGATCAAATTTATATCTCTACCATAGATTTCCTCTGATCATCAGACTCCTGTTTCCACCTGCATTCTTGACATCTCTTTGTAATAGGCTTTTAAACTAAACATGGCTAAACCAGAAATATTGATTTCACCTTCCCAAGCACGCTTCTCTCAAGTACCTCATTTAGATGTTATTAGCAGTTGTCTAAACCTAGAAAATATCATGTTATCACTAGTAGTACTGTCTTGAGTAGTTCTGATCCTTTACCTACCCACCCCCTAACCTCCCCACCATAAGATAGGGCTACATCTCTTGGCCACCTTGTGGTAGGTGGACCTATGTGATTACTCTTGTCCCACTAGTGTTGAGCAGAAGTGATATGTGTCATTTTCAGGCCAAACACTGAATGGTTCCCAGTATGAAACCCTCTAAATTTCTCTTTTCCCTTTCCAATGTTCCAGTTAGTGGTTACCATGTCATCCTATGCCCCAGAGTGAGGTAGATTATAAAAATATCAAAGTCACTCACCAACACACAAAGGACAAGATGTGTTAGTGAGAGATAAACCTCTTTTGTTTTAAGCCTCTGATATTTTGGAGGAGTTTGTTGCCACAACACAACCTAGCTTATCTTGACTAAAGAAGATATCCTCAATTACTTCTCACACCCAACACCCAATTCATCAATAAACCCTATTGATTCTACCTTTGCCCACATCCATCCACGTCTTACTATCTCTATTACTACTACTCTAATCCACAGTGCTATATTTTCTTACCTGGAAGGCAGCAACAGCCAGCTCCTTATTTTCTGTCTCTACTAGTACATACTATGGGCCATCCTCCACAGACCAGTCAGAGGGATTTTTTTTTTTTTTAATTCAGATCAGTCATTCCCCAGATAAAAAGTGCCCAATGGCTTTTCAATGTAATCACAATAAAACCCAAACTCCTTACCACGGCTTAAAGGCTCTATATACCTTTGTCTTAATTCATTCTTTTGTTTTTATATCTCTTGAATTCAACAAGTACCTACTTCCCATGTCTTTGCATTTGCTGGCCCTCTGACTTCTTGTCAAGCAAGCCTCAGCTCCCTACCAACTCAACTCTCTAAGATGGCACTCCATTACCTTGTACTCCCACATCATGCTTTGTTTCGCCTCCTCATATATGTTAGATTTATATTCTTGCTATTGTTTTTTTTACCTACCAGAATGTAAGCTCCATGAAAGTAGGAGCTTTTGTTGTTGTCATTCACTTATGTACATCTAGCCTCAGCATACAGAGTAATGTCCGCTAAGGTAATAGTGAAATAGGGGAATTCAGTAAGCTTTCCTCACATTTCTCATTCCCCAAGCACCAAGGATTCTGCTGAGCCTTCAGAACCCCTTGGGATTTTTAAGTCTTTGGACTTTGTAGTCTTTGATTTTGATTCTATAGGTCAAAAATATTTACCTTTACATATATAAAGGCACATATTTACACTTACAATATACACGAACAAAAGCACATATATATTTTTAATCTAACAGCTAACCAGGTACTGCCAGTCATATTTCTCAACATGAGGGAAACTCTTTGTGGCCAGACCAATCTTCTCTTAACTCCCTCTCCCCAACTCCAAACCTTTTCTTTGCCAGTGTGCTCCAATATCATTGCAGATGATTAAGAGTCATTTTCACTTGTGAGTGAGATGTCATCTTTGTAGAACCCAAGAGGTCCTGACAGTCTTAAGTCTTTTATCTCAGTAAAGAACTGTAAAGTCACCCCAGAGAGACAGTCTACTGGGAAACAATAGCTTCTGCTGGTGCCAAGGGAATATATTCACCATTTATGTATACATCCACTCATTAGGCAAACATATGAGGAAGCAATGCAAGAGAAGAACAATGAATTATTCATTCAACACTTTTTTTTTCTAACACTGAGTGAACATGATATGCCAGGTACTGTCCCAAAATGGACAAAACAAAGTCTTACCCTCATGAACTCTAAAATCTAAGTGGATGAGGCAAATAAACAAGCGAACTTACAGTATGTCAGATGACAATAAGCAAGATAAAAGGGAGTAGGAGTGCCAAGATGTGGTGGAAGTTTGTTACTTACATAAAGGATAGGCAAGGAAGGCCTATAAAATACAGCAGCATTTCAACAGAGACTTGAAAACGTTGAGGAATGAGCCATGTAGACGTCTGGGGAAAGAGAATTCCAGGCAGCAGACGAGTACAAAATTCCTGAGCAGTCATGTGAATGACATGTTCAAACATTTGGGAGGCCAGTGTGGCAGAATCAGGGGAACAAGGAGGGAGACATAGTAGAAATGAGGGCAGAGGGTAATGGGGGCAAGATCCTACAAGGTCTTAAAGGCCTCCTAAGAACCTGAGCTCTACTTTTTTCTTTTTTAATATGAAATTTATTGTCAAATTGGTATCCATACAACACCCAGTGGCTGAGCTCTACTTCTGAGCAAGATGGAAAGTCACTAGAGGGTGTAAGCAGAGGAGTATATATGTTCCTCTTATGTTTTAAGAGGACTATTTTGCTTCCTGGAGAGCTATACATTTGGGGAAAAGGGAGAACCAAAAACAAAAGCAGAGAGAGCATTTGGAAGGTTGTTACAGCAACCTAGTGAGAAAAAATGGTGATTCTGGACCAGTGTGCCCCACTTGATAGGCTTTCCCAACCTCCAGAGTGCTTTACTGGCCTCTTCTCTGTGATCCTGAAGTACTGAGCCAATGCCTCATTAAAGCATGATAACTATTTGTTTACTTGTCTGTTTCCCTGACCAGATTTGGAGCTCTTCAATAATTTAAAAAACAAGCAAAAAAAATGGTCTTAACTGCCTTTTTCACCTTTACCTTCATACACTAGGTGCAAAAAAGTGAATCAATGAACCTGAAATATTTAAAGCATAACACAAGTCACTTTACTTATTAGCAAGACAAACAGTACAGTGGAGTTGCATCATACTTACATATAACGTATACATTTTCAGCTGTCTACACTCAGGGGGGTGGGCAGGGGATTGAGAGGAAGTGAGAGAATTGCCTATTTACCACCTAACCCTTTGCCTTATTCCAAGTAGGCCTAGCCTTCATATCTGCTAGAAAGAGTTGCTTCACCAGAAATGCAAAAAGAAATCAATGATGCTAACCCTTGGTTTAAGAGCTTGCAAGGGGCCTGGGATTTTTGGAAATGATTTAAAGCCTTTATAAGGGCAAAGTTGACTATATAATCATTTTTTTTTAATTTTTTTTTCAACGTTTTTTATTTATTTTTGGGACAGAGAGAGACAGAGCATGAACGGGGGAGGGGCAGAGAGAGAGGGAGACACAGAATCGGAAACAGGCTCCAGGCTCCGAACCATCAGCCCAGAGCCCGACGCGGGGCTCGAACTCACGGACCGCGAGATCGTGACCTGGCTGAAGTCGGAAGCTTAACCGACTGCGCCACCCAGGCGCCCCTATAATCATTTTTTTTAACCTCACATTTATATTTTAGAATATATCCTCCATATAAACTGTAACTCTAATAGGCTGCCCCTCTACAGGCCTCCATTACTCCTTACACCTCGGGCCGGTTTGTAACACTTGCCCACCATCAACACACCCTGGCTGCTAGAGCCTGGCTCCATTCTAAGGTCATCCAACTGCCGGATCAGTACGGTTAATGCCATCAGTGAAAAGAGGCCCTCCAATAAGATGCAGTCCATTATCCACCCTAAGGGACAAAGGTTTAGTAAGAGAACAAGGCCCTGAGGTAGAAAAATGAGAATCTTTATTCAATGGATGGCATTATTCACCCTTCGGTATTCTACAAGTGAACAATCCTTAGGAAGTGTCTATGTAAATATTGCTGGTGTGATTAAGGTGTCTCTCTAAATTTCACCAGAGAATCATTAGTCTAAGATACAATTAATATTTTTAAAAAAGCCACTCTGGAAAACAGTTTGGAGGTTCCTCAAAAGATTAAAAATAGAACTACCCTATGACCCAGCAATAGCACTGCTAGGAATTTACCCAAGGGAATCAGGAGTGCTGATGCACAGGGGCACATGTACCCCAATGTTTATAGCAGCACTTTCAACAATAGCCAAATTACAGAAAAAGCCTAAATGTCCATCAACTGATTAATGGATAAAGAAGATGTGGTTTATATACACAATGGACTACTACTTGGCAATGAGAAATAATGAAACCATGCCATTTGCAGCAACATGGATGGAACTGGAGGGTATTATGCTAAGTGAAATAAATCAGTCAGACAAAGACAGATATCATATGTTTTCACTCATATGTGGATCTTAAGAAACTTAACAGAGGACCACGGGGGAAAGGAAGGGGGAAAAAATAGTTACAAACAGAGAGGGAGGGAGGCAAACCATATAAGAGACTCTTAAACAACAAACTAAGAGTTAATGGGGGGGTGGGGGAGAGGGGAAAATGGGTGACGGGCATTGAAGAGGGCACTTGTTGGGATGAGCACTGAGTGTTGTACGTAAGGCAATTTGACAACAAATGATATTTTTTTAAAAATAGCAAATTTTGGGGGGCGCCTGGGTGGCGCAGTCGGTTAAGCGTCCGACTTCAGCCAGGTCACGATCTCGCGGTCCGTGAGTTCGAGCCCCGCGTCGGGCTCTGGGCTGATGGCTCGGAGCCTGGAGCCTGTTTCCGATTCTGTGTCTCCCTCTCTCTCTGCCCCTCCCCCATTCATGCTCTGTCTCTCTCTGTCCCAAAAATAAATAAAAAACATTGAAAAAAAAATTAAAAAATAGCAAATTTAGAAATTTTAGTATGTCATAAATTAGGAAGTCAATCATGACAAAATATTCTGTTGATCAAAAAGAATCTAAAAGGACATTTGTAAAGTAAGATTTTGTCAGTCTAAGGGCACTCCTTTTCCTGAGGCCAAGATTCTCTACAACTTGGTCCCCAGCTACCTTAACCACATACAAATGCCCTCCCCTTCCCTAGGATACACTCACTATCACTGATGCTGTGTAATCTGAAGAGGCTTTCTCTGAATTCCAACCGCCTATCGATATCTATATATTTGCATTTACTTATTTCCACTTAGTCTGCCCTTCTGTATTCTGCTTTGAAGCTGGGACACTCTGCTGAAATAGAGTTCAATGTGTTCCTCTAGAGCCTAAAAGAAATATCTCTAAAATTGACCAGCACCTCTTGCTCTGATCCCATAACGCAAATGGTGAACAAAACTCCCTCCAGATGACTACAAGCTAGTTCAGGTGAATGACTCAGTTTCATAGGTATGAAAAAAAAAGGGTGCTCTGGATTATCCACGCGTTTTTCAGTCTATAGAACAGTGCTATCCAAAAGAAATATAACACAAGTCACAGACGCAATTTAAAATTTTCTAGTAGCCCCTTAAAAAAAATTAAATAAAAAATAATAAATAATGGGGCGCCTGGGTGGCTCAGTCAGTTGAGAGTCCGACTTTGGCTCAGGTCATGATCTCACAGCTCATGAGTTCAAGCCCCGCGTCAGGCTCTGTGCTGACAGCTCGGAGCCTGCAGCCTGCTTCAGATTCTGTGCCTCCCTCTCTCTCTGCCCCAACCCACTAGCATTCTGTCTCTGTCTCTCTCAAAAATAAACATCAAAAAAAATTAAATTTTCTAGTAGCCAGATTTTAAGTAAAAACAGGTAAAATTAATTTTCATCATACATTTTATCTAACCTAATATATACAAAACTTTATTGTTTCAACATGTAATTGACATAAGAAATGATTTATGAGATTTGAGGATGGGTATTAAGTCTAAAAAGCCCAGTGTGAATTTGATACTTACGGTGTACCTCAATGCAGACCAGGCACATTTCAAGTCCTCAGATGTGGCTTCTGACTACTGTACTATACTCAACAGTAAAGCTCCGGGATAATTTTCCTCCATGGGAACTAAATATGTTGGTATTCTGGTATATTACTAAGTCACTTGTGACTTTTTGTTCTCTGCAAAACAATTTCTCACTTTCTGGTGATTCTTGATGAACAGCCATAACGGCGATGAATACAGGCTCTGGAACAGGCTGCACAGATTTCCATCCCAGTTCCAACCCTTAACTAGCTGTATAGCCTTGGGAAAACTATCTTTGTGTTTTTCTTTCCTCCCCCCCACCACCCCCCCACCCAGTGACAGTGTGGTACTCATCTAGAGTTAGTGTGAGGACTAGGCGAGTTCATAACATAAAGTAGGACACTGCTTAGCACATAGAAAGTGATTAACTAATACTGACATTATTATTATTCCAGCTGTTGTTATTGCTGGCTAAAATTGAAATTCTGAGGTTGCAAGGCTGAGGACGAGACTGTGGCTAATGTAATCCTACAAGGGTACAAGCAGTCACCTTACTACAGCCCAGGCTCAAACAGCCCAATGACTATCCAGCTGTCACAGTCTTTTGGGTCCCTGCCTGCTTCCCTCAGCATAAGCACCTGCCTGTCTTCCTGCCCCTGCACTGACCTTTCTTACCACTGATGATTTGTGATGCCAACAGGCTCAAACTCATTTATGGTTCTGGAGGAAAAGCAGACCAGTGAATGAACAGACGACTGAAACAGAATCCACACAGCATGGGAAACCAGTTCCAAATTGGCTTTGGCAAATCCCACCCAAATCCCAGCACTGGAATGAACCAGCAAAGGAATACAAATCATGGATTGAGGGAGAGAGTATGTCCTGATAAATATGAGCAGTTTCTCATCTCCATCACGGATAACAGGACACACATGGAATGGGAAATTAAGCAGGAGACCCACTTTTCCAAAAACATTTCCTGAAAATTAGCTTCTTTGGGAAACCTAGTCACATTTCCTTAGGCTCAACGGTTAATAAAGAAGCCAAGTCCAGGGGCACCTGGTTCAGTTGGTTGAGCATCTGACTCTTGCTTTTGGCTCAGGTCGTGATCTCAGGGTCACAGGATCAAGCCCAGCTTGTGATTCTCTCTCTCCCTCTCTGCCCCTCCCCTGCTCACTTGCTCTCTCTCTCAAAATAAATAAACATTAAAACAATAAGCCAAATCCATTCCTTACTGGAAGTTCACTACCTGGGAATGATTTAGATCCTAAAAAAAACAAAACAAAACAAAAAAAAAACCTGTTTCCTCCTCTACCATTCTCAAGGAACCCCAGGCTCCACAGAAAAATTTACACTTCACTGGCCTGAAGTATGTCGCTGGTTTTAAAAACTAACATGGCAAGGGGCTTGCTGTAAAGATTCAGAAAAACCCTGATTCCAATTCCTTATCTCTTTTTTTTCCTCTAATGGTATCTGGGTCTGTATAGAAAAGTGTCTTCCAGAGCACTGCAAAGCTGGAAGTGATGCTACTCATCCAGGACACCGCCACATGGATGCTGATTCCCCCTCCAGATGAGAATGTGGCCTTACTATGCTACATTTACGTCAAGAGCCAGGAGATTCCAGTATTTGAAAATATTGCTGTAAATGGACATGCACAAAATATCACTGTCAATTCTTCCAGAATGTGACATAAGCCCCACATAAGGCAGGGTCATAAGAACTGAGCTTTCCAGAAAGACTTGGAAGGACTCAACCCCAAATACCAGTGTCTCTCACAGCTGCTCACTGCTAGGAAGGACCCTGGGTGCCAAGTGAAGCTGTGTTGGGCAATATTACATCTGTTCCTTCCCTATGTGGTCACTGTGTTTCTGATAATCCTTTTATCCCTGGGCATTACCTCAGAAATTAAATGAAGTGTGTGTATGTGGTCTCTTCCTGCCAATGCATAGCTCACTTGAAGGACTAGGGTATCAGGTTGCACTTCCTCAGGTAGTAGACAAGCTGGGTCAGGAGGTAGACCAGCCATCTCAGACACTGAGGTCCTCAGTTCAGGAGGACCTCTTCAATCTGGGAAAGTAACTTAATGATGTCCATAAAGGAGAGGGACAACAGGCAACAACCACAAAGAAAGGAGTTGTTTGTGCAAGCTGATAAAACCAAATCACTCTACTCTGGATTGCTACAAATCAAAGACCTAATTAAAATGAGACGGAAGACTGTATTCATGTACAAAGTGTTGGGGGGGGGGTATTGAAGGAAAAAATAGAGTCATATTCCAAAGTCAGAACTCACTGGCAAAACCAGTCTTCTTCTGGTGACATTTCAAATGCAGCCCAATCCAAAATTCCTTGTTACACTTTCTGCTCAAAACCTATAATTTCCTCATGTTATACAATCAATTTATGACACTCTACAAACAAGATTCAACCTATATCTCTAGCCTAATCTCCCACCCTTCTTCCCCATATATGCCATGTACTACACACTCCAATTCTTACTTAAAATTAAATGAATCCTCCCACTGCTGTATATCTGGCTTAGGTTATTCCTTTAATGGAATATTCTTTCCCTTTCTCTTCTGACAAAACCATGGCCAATTTTCAAATTTGCTTCAAGCCTTCTTCATGCAAAATATATTGTTCTCAGCTAACATAATATTTTTTCAAACTGTTAAAACAGTCACAAAAGTGACCACATCAAAAGGCAACAGCTAAAGTAATTTTCAGAGTGATCATGCTTATGTACTCACCATCCAGACCAAGAAATAAAGCAATACCAGCACCCTAGAAGCCTCCCTCTTGCCACACCCACCTCATTCTTCTTCAAAGATAACTGGCTACTAACACCATAGATTAGTTTAGCCTGTTTTAAACTACATATAAAAGGAAAAGTATAATATATATACTCTTCTGCATCTAGCTGGTTTCACTCGGTACTATGTTTGTGAAATTGTATCTATGTTGTTGTACATAGTTCCTCCATTTTTGTAGTTACACAACATTCTGTTTTGTGACTATAACACAATCTGTTTATCTGTTCTATTGTCCATGGCCATTTGGGTTGCTTCCAGTCTATTCCAGGGACTATTATCAACATTTTTGTGTATATATTCTGATGTGTATGTGTATGTACTTCTGTTGGCATATACCTAAGAGTGGATTTGCTGGATAACAGGGCATGCATATGATCAGTTTTAGCAGACATTGTCAGAATATTTTACAAAATACTTGTATCAATTTTCATAAACTTCTTGTACCAATCCCAGTGTATGAGGATTTCAGTGGCTTCTCACCCTAACACTTGACTTTATCAATCTTTTTGATGCCCATGCTGGTGAGCATGTGACAATATTACGTTGTGTTTTAATTGCCCATGGAGATATTAATCTCCATTTTCTTCTAGATGCTTTATTATTTTGCCTTCTACATTCAGGTTGACAATTCACTTGGAATTGGTTTATGTGTGTGGTGTGAGGCAGAAGACGATACACATTTTTTCCATAAAGATACCCCAATTGATCAAGAGCCATATATTGAAAAGATTATACTTTCCCCTCTGTTATGCAGAATCACCTTTAATATAAATCAAGTGTTCATATATGTGTGAGCCAATTTCTGGACTCTCTGTTCCATCGGTCTATTTGTCTAGTTTAATGCCAACATCTTACTGTTTTTGTTTTTTTTTTTTTTAAAGTGTTTGGAAGAATTCACCTGTGACTCCATATGGCCAGGAGTTCTCTTTGAAAGGATCTTTTGTTTATAAATTCAACTTTTTGATAGATTTTCCATTTCTTCTTCTGATAGTTTTCCCTATTAAAGCCTATTTTTAAACACTTTCCAGGCAATTCAAGGTCCTTAGACCCTTTAACTCCATTTACTCTTTTCCTGACTTTTCTGATATTTTTGTCATTTAAAAAAATTCAACATATATTTCAAATTCTATCATAGGTTATGAATTTTTGGTTTAAAACAACACATATTTGTTATCTGACCACTCTTGAGGTTGGAAGCCCAAAACAAGCTTCACTGAACTAAAGACATGGGGTTGGCAGGACTGAGTTCTTTCTGGAAGTTCCCGGGGAGAATCTGTATCCTTACCTTTTCCAACTTCTAGTGGCTGCCCCACATTCCTTGGTTCATGACCCTTTCTCCATCTTTAAAGCAAGCAGTATTAGCAGCTTCCAGTCTATCACAATTCTTATACTATCAATAAATATTTACACTTTCTATTGCTGTTTCATTCCTTCTCGTACTTCCATGCTTCCATCTGGTATCACTTTCCTTCTGCCTGAACAATTTCCTTTGGTATTTCTTTTAGAGCAAAGTATTTATTTTTCTTTGCAAAACTACAAGTTTCTATTTTTTGAAAATAATATTTTCACTGATTAGAGAACACCAGCAGAGAAAGGATTTATTTATTTATTTATTTATTTATTTATTACCATTTTGAAGATGCTATTGCATTGCGTTCTGGCATCCATCATTTCTTACAAGTGGTCAGATTTAAATCTTACTGTTGCTTCTATGAGGGCATTGGGCAATGCA
Source organism: Panthera uncia (assembly GCF_023721935.1). NCBI lineage: Eukaryota > Metazoa > Chordata > Mammalia > Carnivora > Felidae > Panthera > Panthera uncia. The sequence goes on from NW_026057582.1 coordinate 23,313,444, forward strand.
TCTTTTTTTTTTTTTTCTTTTCCTGGTTGCTTTTCAGAGCTCATTGCTTTGTTTTGTTTCCAGCTGTTTTACTAAGATGTACTTTTGTATTTCTCCTACTTGTACTTCTAGGCAATGCTTAATTTGTGGCTCAACATATTTTTTCCAGTTGGGAAAAATTTCAGGGAATGTATCTGAAACTACTGTTTCTTCACCATCCTTTCTCTCTATTCCCCTCACCTCAATTTAATGTACATTAGATCTTTGTGCCACACAGGTCTTTTCTACTCTTTTCTAACATTTTCACCTTTCTTTTCTTCCCATTCTGTATATTTCCTATGATCTACCTTCTAGATAACAATGCTGTCTTCAGCTGTGTCTTACATTCTTAAGTATGTACTGAGTTATTAATTTTAGATATATTTTCCATTCTAGAACTTCCATTTTACATGTTTATACAGACTAAGTCTCCTTCAAAATTTTCCATCTTCTACTTTTTGAGGATATTTATTACAATTCTCTTAAAGTTTATTTTTGATAAATCTAACATATGGCTGTCCTATAGGTTTATTTCTAGTGTCATTTTTTAGTACTTGGTCTTATCTCCTGGTATACTTGCCAATATTTAACTAACTGCTAGAGCCAGTATATGAAAATTCAGGGGAAAAAATCATTTGAGGCTCTGGATAATCTAATATCCTCCTGGCCTAGAAGAAAAAAAAATTTTTTTTCTAGCAGGCATTTAGAACAGTGGAAGATCTTAATGCATTCTAAAACCAAACGAATTCAAAGCTATGTTTTAGCCTTTGTGGAAATTGGTAGATTTGTGCTAGTTCTTATGACTAGGGTTATCCCTTTGGGGGTCACAAAAGAAAACTTAAGAGTATTTGTCAGGCCCCTCCCCTTCGATAAATCTGAACACAACTTTTGTCTTCCCAGCTCCATGGGACAACTGAAAGTTCTCATATCCTCAGCCTCGTTGACACCACTTTCTGCTTGGCCTCTTGGGAAATGTCTTAAGGGGGAAAATATACTTTCACTTCTGGTCTCACATCTTTGTGCTTCCTTTCTGTTTTTCCAGGACATTGGCCTGGAAGAGGACATTGGTCCTCTTTGCCTTGGTAGATCTCCCATGCCTTCAGACTGATCACTTTTATGCTTTTTCCAGCTTTTCCAGTTGTTTCTAGTGACAGGGTCAATCTGATATAAGCTTATCCAGCATAACCAGAAGCCTCATCAAGTATTTTAAACATCTTTCTATTTTGGCACATTTCTCATAATTACTACAATTATTTTCAACCTGCTTGATAATGTATCTCTGGGACCCTTGAAGGAAAAAACCATTTTATATTCATTTTTGTATCCCTATGGCAAGTACATGCTTAATACATAATGCATACTTAATCCACATCCACTAAACTGAACTGAATTAAACAGGAGAAAGACACAAGGAAAATATCACCACAGGAAAAATGTCTTTTCAGCTTTTTGACACTATTTGATAATGAACTCAATTTTTTTCTTATAAAATTCATGTACTTTACCATAGTTTTCACCTTTGTTTCAACCTAAGTACTTGTATGTTAAAAATGTTCACTCTGTGCTATTATGCTTTATGTGTATTTCTGTGTCAATATTCCATCTTCTTCTTTTTCAACACTGAATACAAGACACATTTTTAAAATTTTTAATGTTTATTTATTTTTGAGAGAGAGAGAGAGCGAGCATGAGCAGGAAAGGGAGACACAGAAACTAAAGCAGGCTCCAGGCTCTGAGCTGTCAGCACAGAGCCAGACACAGGGCTTGAACCAACAAACTTTGAGATCATGACCTGAGCCAAAGTGGGATGCTTAACCGACTGAGCCACCTAGGTGCCCCACAAGACACATTTTTAATAAAGATCTTAGTCCAGTCAAAATATTTATAACATATTAAAAGAATATATTAAGTAATCTTAGGTCACAGACCAGACATTCTTAATGTTATTTTCAAGTTAAAAGTAGAAGCCACAGAAGCATAGGGACCCTTCATTCAGCTATGGAATCTCATGTCCTTAAAAACCACACTGACCCAAAAGCTGGCAGAAACTAGACCTCAAATCTCAACAAGGAGAAGGATACCATCTATCTGATCATCATTATATTTCCAACACTTAGCACAGAACCTGACATACAGACGTACTTAATACATAGTTATGTGATAAATTAGCTTATTTAAGCCCAGTTATTCACTGACCCCTAAGTTTCCGTCCTTGACATCCTTTAGGCTATCTACAAGGGCACTGAAGCATCAATCTTCACTTCCCTCTCACAGAGAAAAGTAGCAAAACTGGCACCACTCTTGGTAGAAAAATCTCAGTGTATGTGTCCTGAAAATTTAGTACTTTTCTATACATTGGCATACTATTGACACTAAATCACCAAACTAAAAATTAGTTAATTAATTAAGGGCAGAGGCTTTTTTTTTTTCACAGCCGGGCCTTCAGGCTACACTGTATAAGATTTGTTTTGTTTCTTAATCATATAACAACCAAAGAAAACTTCTGTTTTAACTATTGTAGAAAAAGCCAGAAAAACACTTAGACGAAAGAATTCATACTAATAGTAATGACAGATTAGGTCAACTAAATGGTCCATGAAAACTCTAAGACAAAACTTAATGACTTTTCACAAGAGGAATTTTTGGAAGCCATATGTCCAACAGATTCAAATGCTAATCACACACACTGTAAACTCTAGGGAGAACACAAAGATTTCCTACATACCCATCAATACCCCAGAAGGGTAAAGTCTAAAGTGGATAGAGAATGAATATATGAATATATTTGGGGAACAGTTTTTTCCTATGAAACCATCCTTTCTATAAAAGTTATGGTGACTTTATTTTCAGTTTCTCAGTCATCATACCTGCTTTGGGGATTTGGTTGTATTTTGCTTTATCTTCTGAATGTGGATATTTGGACTGTGTTTTTTCATATATCCTGAAATTTTTAAAAGACGTGTAAGATATTGGGGTTATAGTAATAAAGTTCTGTAAGGACTAGAAGAACTACAACAGTTTAAAGTGGAAAGACACAAGTTGCTGCTGATAAAGAACAGACCTGCTCCAAACTGACACAAGGAAGCTCTCACTGGGGCCCAGTATCCTAAGAAGGAAATGAGGTATGAAACATGCAATCTATATACCCTTGAGGTCTCTAGATTCTCAGTAGGAACAGGAACTTACAAGGAGAGAGGATTTAGGCATGTATTTTACAGGGTAAACCTGGTTTATATTCTATTGAGTCAGTTTATACTATATTATCTGATTGACTGGCAATACCCAAAAACTATCACAGATGCAAGGGAAGAGAAACACTTACATAGTGCTAGTGGGGGTGTAAATTTGTATACTACTTCGAGAGCAATTTGGCAATATCTGATAAAGATACACCCAGCTTATGACCTAGCAGCTAACTGCACTCCTAGGTATACTTACTGGGTAAACTCTGGCACAAGTGTGAATAAAAACCATACAGGGGTATTTACCATAGCCTTAACTATAATATGGGAAACTAGGAACAACATAAATAACTAGCTACATTACAAGGGGGAAGAATAAATAAAACAAAGTATATATTCCTACAAAGGAACACTAAATAGCAGATACCATAATAAATGAAATCTATGTGAATATAGATAAATCTTAAAAGTGTTATGTTGAATAGAAAAGTCGTACAAAGACATATACAGTAAGATACCATTTATATGAATTTTAAACACCCAAATTACAATTTATATTGCTTAAGGACATAAACAGCAACTCAAGGAGAGGTGTCTCCAGAATCCTTTTCAACACTACCACTATCCACCTAACTAAGCTGGCATAAATAATAACACTTATTTGTTCCTATAATTGTCCTAGGGATAGCTCAAATCTTCTCTTCTCACCCTGTCCTCAAGCTATGAAACTGGTCTAGGGCAAAATTAATCAATGATCCAGTGGAGCTACTCTAGGAGAGCTGAAAGCTTTTAGAGGGATAAAGCTTTAATAAATATAAACAAACTGGGCCAGTAACTCTCCTGGATCTCTGCACATGGCTTTCTTCTCGGGTCTCTTTTTTTCTTTTAAGTTTATTTTTTTATTTTGAGAGAGAGACAGGGTGTGCATGTGCAAGCTAGGGGAAAGGCAAAGAGAAAGGGAGAGGGAGAATCCCAAGCTTTCAGCATGGAACCTGACCTGGGGATCAATCCCACAAACAGTGAGATCACGACATGAGCCAAAATCAAGGGTCAGATGCTTAACCAACTGAGCCACCCAGGTACTCTGTGGGTCTCTCTTTCTTTGATCTTTTTGTATATAATGGGCTCTCAGGAGAAACGTCTCTGGGGTCTTTCTTTATATGAGACTTTTAGATTGATCCCATCCCTTTATTTCTTCTCTCCCATGATTTGGTTGCTGTAAGATGATCTTGGACTGATTTTCATTTGAGAGATCTCTTCTGCCTCCAATGCTTACAAGGCCAAACGGTCAAGCTGAGGTTCAAGGAAAAGAAGCCCTCTCATTAAGTCAGTTGACAAGTCAAGAAGACCAAAAAGAGCTTCAAAGCTTCATATTATATATAATAAATAAGTGCTTCTTCCACCCCTAATACCCGCTCCTTGGCTGCCACTGTAATTGTTCATCACCCTTCACTGAGTAGTTGCTATGTGGAGAACACACTGTACTGCCATGTTCCTTCTTTGCCTTGGTAATTCTTGGACTGCATCTCACTTCTAAAACAGTTTGTACTGTTCTTAAATAGAGAAAGCCCTGTTCCTCTTTTGTAATTGGAAATTAGGAAGACAGAAAAATGCTTTCTATGGATACTTCCAACCAAAACACTGAATTTATCATGGGACAGAAAAGACTACTTTCTCCTGTTCAAGACATTTTTTAATACGACCTGGAAGACACAGAAGTCACTGATGTACAGCTGACAAGTCACCTGCCTCCCCCACCCCCTTTCCTCCTACAGTCTATAAATACTGGGCTGTTTTTACCCTGGGGACTAATTAAAGAACTTTCACCCACCACACTCACTGCTAATGGATCAGCAATGAAACCACAGCTTATTTTGCACCAGTCACATAAGCACTCGCGGTGTGGTAAGAAATGTTGCTCCTCGCCAAAATTACCTGGATACGTGCCCTGGGCACACAAGACTATTTTCCTTTATGAGCACTAATGATTCATTTGAAGAAACAACCGAAGTAATGATTTTCCTATCCTTGCTGAGAATCCCTCATTCTGAACTATGGATTTCAATGTGCCGGGAGTAGGGGACAGTAGCCAGGACTCCAGGACTTCAGAAAGTTCCACCATTGTTTGCAAAAAAAAAATCAGTGCACCTACACTTGTATTAGAAGTCCCTACACACCAAACACCAACGTCTTTTTTGAAGCAAATAGATTTGAATGAGGCTTTGACTGCATCAATCCAGTCCCTGCTTTGTTTTAACCTCAGGTCAACAGAGTATAATGTGAAAGACCCCCCTGAGTTCACATCACTCCTGAGCGTGGCCTGAAAGGGGCAGGAAGGAGGTCCAAGAGCCAACTCTGCCTCAGCTTCTGGTAAGAGTGTGGAATTAGGTCTGCAAACCAAGGGGGCATTCTTGAGGTATGGGCTCCCTTGTGGCCACTGTATAGCATTCATTTCTGCTCTGTCACATACGCCCTCTACAGTCCTACTTTCTCTTGAATATGCTGCCTTGTGCTCCATTTCCTTGAAACACTTGAGACAACTGTGAGCCTAGTCTGCTTAGATTGGGCTCTCTCTGCTTTGCTTCCCAAGTGTTCCCTGGTGCTATGGACTGAATGTTTATGTGCCCTGACTCCCAGCACCACTTCATATGGTGAAGCTCTAATCCCCAGGGTGATGATGGTATTCAAAGATGGGGCCTTTGGAAGGTAAATTAAGTCAAGCTGGTAGAGCTTTCATGATGGAATTAGTGCCCTTATGAAAACAGACACAAGAGAAATGATCTCTCTCTCCACCATCTGTGGACACATCAAGAATACAACATCTATAAACCAGGAAGAGGGTCGTCACCAACTCTGCAAGTACTCTGACCTCACACTCCCAGCGTGCAGAACTGTGAGAAATAAACATCTATTATTTAAGCCACCCAGTCTGTATTTGTTGTAGCAACCTAAGCTGACAAAGATACCTGGGAATCTGAATCCTTATCTTAGGATCTAAACTTCTAACTTGACAGGTCCCCTGGAACCGAAGCATAGCTCGATCTGAATCCTACAACCTCCAAATGCCCCATGACACCTGGTGGATGACACCACTTGGCATCAACAGCTGCTTGAACCATTGCTTGGACTGCCTGACTGCCTGTGAAATGAAACAAAATCAAAACAAAACAAAAACACCACACGGCCTCTACAGCACAATTAGCTCTATCAGCCTTTGTGAGATTTTCCAAAGAGTGAGCCCCACCTCCCCAAGCTTGATTCATTCACCCCTCTCCTGGGGTCCTTAGTCACTGCCAATCCCAGCACGGCTAGTACAGAGGTCTGTTAATTTATGACAGGCAACTTAGACTTCAGGTCACAGGATTTAACCTGCAGTAAATCTAAATTTGCATAAGGATAATGGGCATTCTACTACACTTTATGCCAATAAGCCTAATGTGGTAATTAACCACTGAGCACATTTACTGATAAGCTGTTCATTAGAGAAAAACCTGACAACTAGCAGTGTTATCAGAGTCCACAATTTTAAATCTCTTTCAGAAATGCTTTTTTTGCCTATAGGGACTAAAAGCTAGTAAAAATCACAGAGCAGTCATTCTCAACGCATTTGCAACAAAACTGCCAGTATGATAAACCCTTAGAGGTTAGAACCAGTTTTGCGGATTTCACTTTCTTTCATGTAAGTTTTATCTTTAAAAACCTTCAATTTCTTTCATAAGAAACTGCAGTGATGGAAGCTTCTGCTACTTCTTTTTTGTTTGTCCACCTTGAGCCAGAACTGGCTCACTCATTGACACATGATGCATGTTTTATGGGTCACTACAACTGTAATGGAGGGCAGAGCCCACTGGATGTGGCCAATTCCCCACTGACAGTGCATGCAACTTCTACTCTTCTTTAACAAAGATCTTTCACTCCCAGCCTCCTATAGGTGGAGTTCTCACAACTCACTTTCTTCTTGGACCCTCATGCTCTTTGTCCTTAGCACCATTATTTGGAAAGCATCCACAAGGCTCAAGGTCCAGCCTTTCTCAGCTGCACTAATCCAATGGCCAGATGTAACCAAGTCAGTATGAACCGTGCACTTAATAAATGATAGCCATGGTGCTTTGCCCAGAGGGATACAAAGACAAATAAGACATGGTCTGTCCTCGCAGGGTAAACAGTATTTTGATGCTTTGGATCACCTCCTGGTTCTTCATCATTTGCATTTGTTTTTCAATTAAGAGTAATTTAGTCAAATTCTCTTTAGAAAAGAACACCAAATAGGCAGAACCAGTAGATGGAGATGCTCCCAATATTCCAGTACATGCGAGAAGAACTCTCTTTTCCTGAAAGTCTTTAGTAACGCATTGTTGGTACCAGGATTCTGCCATGCAATAACAACATTTTGTTACATTTCTTCATGTTAGATTCTTCAAGTGGTTTGTTTATGTAAATTTCTTCTCATCAACTACATGCATAGTTGCTATAAATCCTTTGTGCAATAAACATACATAGTGGTTAAGATAGCATGCTGTTTGAGAGCAAAAAAAAAAACTATCATATATGACTGTTAACAAAAATGCAAGACATTCAATGAATGACTTAAACTGAATTGACATTGGCTTATAGATAATTCTTTGGTGTCTTCAAGTTTCAAATCCACGAGGTTTGTGTCCCATTTGCTAATCATATAAAAACATTCCCAAAGTTTTACTGTTCTACAAAGGGGCTTTTAAATTTTATTATAACAAATACACATATGTTTTCACTCTTATGTGGATCCTGAGAAACTTAACAGGAACCCATGGGGGAGGGGAAGGAAAAAAAAAGAGAGAGGTTAGAGTGGGAGAGAGCCAAAGCATAAGAGACTCTTAAAAATTTGAGAACAAACTGAGGGCTGATGGGGGGTGGGAGGGAGGGGAGGGGAAGGTGGGTGATGTGTATTGAAGAGGGCATCTTTTGGGATGAGCACTGGGTGTTGTATGGAAACCAATGTGACAATAAATTTCATATATTTAAAAAATAAATAAATATATAAAACCTGAAAAAAAATTTAGAAAATAAAAACACCAAAAAAAAAAAAACCCCAAATACACAGTAAGCCCCTCAAGTCCACAGTTTCACTAAAATCTAATGATAGAACTAATCACTTGGGAGAAGGAGAATATAAACACAAAACATGAATTACTGAAAGATTACATAAAGAAAGGCATTTTTAAAAAATGTACAGCAACCCCAAATAAGTCTACAAGACACTTTTTAGTAAGATTTCTTGTATGTACTTTAAAGAATATATAAGAAAAGGTTGGCGTAATCCCCTGGGATGTTTTAACGTTTATGTTTCTTATATATTTACCTTCTCCATTTCTACTGCCTTTGTCACCTCTGAATTTCACAATGATTTTGTCTCAATGACATAGAAGCAAAACGAAATTACCCATCACCTCTGCCTTCTCAGCTACAATTGCACTTCCAGGTCCTGACTTATAGTTCCCCTTTGGACTAGGACCTACTGACTATGCCACCCACATGGAAACTTTCTACTCTCTTGGCTTCTGTAATATCACTTTCTCTGGTTCTCGTACCACTTCTCTAACTTTTCCTTTTAAATCTCTCTTTTCATAAACATTGGTGACTTTCAGGATTCTTTTTTTTTTTTTAATCCACTGCTCTATTTGATGTGATTTCTCATGGGAGATCATCAGCTATAACTGACTGAACTATATTCCTTATATTCTGACTACAGTTACACCTCCAGCTATCTGAACTTGACCCTGATGTCCAGATAACACAACTACCTCCAACACAACACATTCAAAAGTAAATAGCACTTTCTCTATTAAGCCTGCCTTTCTTCCAGTATCTGTATCTCTATATTCTATTAATATCACGCCAGCCAGAAACGTGTGTCCTCTCTCTGGCTTTACCTCTAATGTACAGTCAAGTCGATAAGTCTTACTGATGTTTTCCTTGCTGCTCTTCTCATTCCTAGTTTTACCCACCTACAAAAAAAAGTCCTAGCCCTGATACATACACACATCTCCACACACACTTCTCTCACAGCACCCTAGCCACGCTGAGCTCTGTTTCTATGAAATGAGTTAGCACATGTGAAATACTTAGACAAGTTCTTGGTATACAGTAAGCACTCACTAAATTAGCTGCTATTCCTACTGCTACCACACCACCATTGTTCCTACTTTCCTTTATTCTTACTATTAGTTCCCCACACTCACCATGCTGTTTCACACTTTTATGTCTTTGCTGATACTATTCCTTCTTCCTAGAATTTTTTTGGACGCCTAACTTTTCACTCTTAGGGGTAAAAAAGTTCTGTTGATGTTCTTTCTCCTTCAGGAAACCATCTTTAATATCTGCGGTCAGGCTAATTGCCCATATTGTAAGCTTCACCTTAAACCCACAAATATTTTGATCATATAGCTTATTACGATACATTATAATTATCTGGGGTTTTTTTGTCATTTCAACCAGAGCAGGGATCAGTAAACGATAGCCCTGGGGCAAAATCCAACCCACCTCCTGTTTATGCAATTAGCCTACTGCAACACAGACACAACCATTTGTTTAGACATGATCTACAGCTGCTTTCATGCTACAGAGTTTGGTAGTATGATAGAGACTCTATGGCCCACAAAACCATATATTTACTATCAATTTATTATTTACCATCTGGCCCAGAGCTTCTCAAATTTGGCACTATTGAAATCTGGGCTGGATAACCGTCATAGAGGGGCTATTCTATGCATTGTAGGATGTATGGCAACGGTCTCAGCTTCCACCCACCATATGCCTACTGGGGTAGCAGTCCTACCCCATCACCTCATTACGGTTTTACTCACTTCATCCCCCCCCCCCCCGTTGCAGTTTTAACAACCAAAAGTGTCTTTGGGCATTGCCAAATGTTCCCTGGGGTCAAAATGGTCCCTGTTTGAGAACCATTACCCTGGTCCCCTACAGAGAAAGCTGCCCCCTCACCTAGAAGATCTTCCAAAGGAAGGAACTGTGCCCAGTTCATTTTGTATTCCAAACACCATACCGAGAACATAACAGAAGCTCACTAAGTCAATCACTTAAAGGTAACTCGGGAATTGAGAGACATTCCACAGCAATTTAAAATTTGTAAGAATTTTAGACCTGAAAGGGACACTGATGATCATCACACCAATATCCAGCGTTACAACTAGATTTCGTTTCCTTCAGCATTTGAAACAACACCTATCAAAACTATTACGTTACAAATATCTATGAAGAAAAAGTACCCTAAGAAAGATACACTTCATCACAACTGCATTTGATTACGAGGAACTTAAAAACAGAAAATCGCTGCATTCGTATTTCATAGATGCACATACATTTCATTTACCCATGAGTGCGATTTTTTTTTTTTACTGTCTGTAAAGAATAAATTGTTTTCATGGGTATTGAGGAGGGCACCTTTTGGGATGAGCACTGGGTGTTGTATGGAAACAAATTTGACAGTAAATTTCATATATTAAAAAATAAATTAAAAAAAAAAGACAGATTAAAAAAAATAAAAATAAAAATAAAATTTGCCAAAAAAAAAAAAAAAGAATAAATTGTTTTCATTTTGTAGGTGGGATCATTCCAACTGGGGTCAAACTATAGTATAGAGAAACATCAACTTCCTCATAGTCAATCAAGAAATTCACTCAAGGGGTATAAATTCCTTTCAACTCTCTTTAACAAACCTACAGTATACACAGCATTGTATGCAGAAACCTCTCTGCCTCAAAGGAATTATCTGCCTGCCAGAAAAAACTAACAAATGAAAGCATAACATTTTAAGGACCAAATAAATAACAATAATAGCTAATATTTATTAACCATTCACCATGTACTGGTATTATGTTATCTCATTTGATCCTCATAATAGTACCTACCTACCAGAGTTTTTAAGATACCCATTTTATAGCTGAAGAAACTCCGAGAAGCTAGCTAACTTGTCCAAGGGTGCACGGATAGTAAATGGCAAAACAAAGATTTAAACTTGGAACTCTGCCTCCGAAATCCCAGCTCGCACACATTACACCTTAAAAGCCTGCATGCAATTCAGAAATGAGAAAGACCACCGTTGACCAGGGTGATCAGTCAAGCAGGTAACAGTGAGATGAGTCCCAGAAGAATGGGCAAGAGTCAGAGAGCAAAGAGAAAGGGTGAAATTCCTTAGCCAGGACACCCAAATAAAGAAGTTTCAGAAGCAAGAACTCAAAACATATTTAAAAGATGGGGAAATAACCACTCTGGTTAAATACAGAGCGGAAGTATGGCAAAGCAGGGACAAAGCGGAAACCAAACTGCAGAAGGCCATGAGTGGGAGGCTGAGGAAGACTTGCTCTCGGGGGTACGAGGTGTTTCTGAACAACAGCACAAAGAACAAGGTGGTGCAGAATGCCAAATTCAGAGAAGGACAGAGAGAAAGCAGGTGGGAAGGCTCATTATCCATAGCCACACCTCCTTTCTTCTCATGTTCAGCACCTTGCCTTACCTCTTCTCTTGGGAAGATGGAAGTCACCCCAGGTGAGCTTTCTCACCATCCCTGTCTCAAACCTCAAAACCATTTTGTGTTTTGCCTCCTTTCCTAGCATCTCTTTCTCTTTCTGAGTTTAAGGAGATACAGGTCAAGGGAAAGGTTCTGTGTGAAGGTACAGTAGCACATGCTTGTATCCCACAAGGAAGCAACAGAGAGGCAAGGATCATAGGTGCAAAGGGGAGTGGAGGAAGTCAAGAGTGGACTCCAGGAGGTGACAGGAGGGGAGGAAATACCAAGCACAGGTGAACAGCTGAGCTTACAAACATGGAGGGACACTTTGTCCTCTGGCATAAAAGGAGAGACATAGTCAACCTGGATAGGAGATAAACAGGCAAATGAAGACGTTAAGGGAGAGACAAGCTTGATACACTGGCATGGCAGTCACAGCTTGGACCTTTTTAGAAAAGCAGCATGTCGGGGTGCCTGGGTGGCTCAGTCGGTTAAGCGTCCGACTTCAGCTCAGGTCACGATCTCACGGTCCGTGAGTTCGAGCCCTGAGTCGGGCTCTGGGCTTATGGCTCAGAGCCTTGAGCCTGCTTCTGATTCTGTGTCTCCCTCTCTCTCTCTGCCCCTCCCCTGTTCATGCTCTGTCTCTCTCGGTCTCAAAAATAAATAAATGTTAAAAATAAATAAATAAATAAATAATAAATAAATAAATAAACGTTAAAAAAAATTTTTTTAAAAAAATAAAGAAAAGAAAAGCAGCATGTCTTATCACAGACATTTTGTTCCTCTCACCAAGCTCTCACTGAGCCACAGCCACAATGACCACAGTGGTCACCTGGCCATGTCTTTAACATGCCCAGCTTCCCCTTGCCTGGTGTCCGTCCCATCCCTGTGGCTTCCTCTGACTGGCCTCTCCTGGGTCTTTGTGTACTTGACTCTTTCCTCTCAGGTCTTAAAGCTTAATTGTCACCTCCTCCAAGAGTCCGTTCCTGACCACTCAGTCTGATGACGGAGACCCAACTTCCTTGCCACCTACTCTCTCATTATTCTCTTTTATTTCCTTTATACCACTTATCATGATCTTAAAGAATCTTAATGAGTTATTTATGCATTTATTCTTAAGTTTCTTCCAACATGAATTCCAGAGGCTTCTTATATATGGTCTCATTCACCACATACTCCAACATTTAGAACAGATATTATTATAGAGCAAGTACTCGTGAATATCTACTGCACTTATGAATAAATGAATGAGTGACATGCTGTTGAGAAAATGGATACACGCAGAAATTGGAAATTTAGAGCAATAATTCTATTGCTGATGTTCACAAATATTTACTAACTTGAAGAATATGCTCCATATACTTATTGCCAGGACCTATGTTTAACTCTAAAGTGAGTATTCAATTTATGTAAATCCTAATCTCTGCCTTCTGGAAGCCCCATCTACTAAGGAAACATATGAACACAGATCATTAAAATACATTAAGGAATAAAATACCAATTATAATGCAGTGGAGTTAAGAACTAAGAGCTGTGACAGCATACAGCACAGTGATCCTCACTTAAGCCAGGTAAACCAGGAAAAGAATTCTACTAAAGTGTTGAGGATAGGTATGCCCCTCCAGAGTTAGGCATGCAACTCCAAAGGGCAAAGGAGTAGCCATGAGGTAGAGAAGATGGGGCATATCTCCAACTCTCCCTAGCAGTTATTCACTTAAAGGAAGGAATGTGCTAAGGTGTAAATTCAACAGGAGACAGGATCATGGAAAAGATGTTCAACATGTCACTAGTTGAGGGAATAGAAAACAGGTGGCAAGAGATCAAAGATAACTAGAAGAGAAGGACTCCTTACAGGGCTAATCTCAAAAGAGCCAAAAGAGAACAGTAGTTACACTCAGAGAGGAGGAAGAGAGCTCATCCTGTAAGACAGGAGAAAAGAAGGTAGCAGTAAGTTTCTTTGAAGGTAAATCTGAAAGTGGAGGAAGAGAAGTTTAGCAAGCATTGCCTAGTTTCTATTTTCTCCATGAAATATGAGATAGACCATACTGGCTGGTAAGAAAGAGGCTGAGGGAGAGGAAAAAAGGAGAATTTTATTGGTCGGTAATTGATGTGCAATGCTACAGCCCTATGCTACGTTTTTACTGATTTGTGAAGTAAAAAATGTGTCTTTATATCTCTCTTGAAATCTATGCAGAAACTAGTTATGACACACTGTCCACATGGGGGACAGAACACAAGGTTACAAAAGCACATACCACTAATGGAATAGTCATTTCTGCATTTGCAAAGCAATTAAAAAGAAACATTAGTTAATTAATTAGCTCAATGATTACTTTATCCCTGTAGGTATATGTGTACAAGAACTGCCTTTTTTTTTTTTTTTTGTCCCCTTTGAGGCATTTGAAGACACAAGAGATTTTGTCTCAGCGGGAATGTTGTGGTAGATTACATTTGCTGTAAATAAGTGACATTTTTAGAAAGCAATGAGTTCCACTGAATTTATCCTGAAAAGAAAAAAACTGCAAAGCTAAATAAGAAACTCTCAGAATCAGACTGAAAATTCATAATAAGCCTAAAAAGTAGCTGCTCTTCATTCTGGCTTTCTGAGGGCACTGGAGACAAATAGCTCCAACTTCATAGAAAATACTGGGCTGGAACAAAAGTAAACATGTGCCACACATCTCAAAACAAAGGTATTCAACTGCCTGGCATTCACACCAAGAGGAGCTCCTTTCCACTCAAGTCCCAAAATGAAAATCATTCCTCCATTAACAGGTTGAGCACTATCAATTTGCCCAGCCAAAGTGGGAAATCAGGCAAAAACCACCTTCTCAGAATACTCAAGGGCAAGGTGAAAGAGACAGGTAATTGTATCTAGCCTCCCAGCAGGACATTTTTTTTTTTGTCTGATTAAATGCCCTGTCCTTTCAAGTAGAGCTTCTAAAAGGTAGTGAGAGACCATTCCCTCAACTGGGTTTAACCACAGAATCACAACCTTTTCGTGAAGAACTTATTTCCTGTTCTTCACCGGGTCTTAGGACTGAGTTGGCAGAGGTGGCACAGCAGGAGTCAAAATGGCAGCAATGTTTCCATCTCAATTCCCATCCTTGCTAACTATGTGACCCTGGACAAGAGTCTCATCTCTTTAAATTCAAATGAGTAATGATAACAGGATCTACCTCATCGGTTTGTTGTGAGAATTAAATTAGGAAATATGTATGAAACACTTAACCATGTAGGCATACACTTCACATGCATTTACCTTGTTAAGTGCTCAATACGTGTTAGTCTTTACTGTTGCTACTATGATTTTAGTTGCTGTGGTTATTATAATGGTTTTGGAGATGGGGCCAGTAGAGGTCTGAGAAAAGAATAATTATAAGTGACTATGGCAGTGGCTGGGAACCTCAAATCCTACCACAAGGGCAACCCTATGAGTCTTGGTGAGACATGTTTAAGTCAACTGATTTGGAGATTAATCAGGAAAGTCTTAGGCACAATAAATCTGGTCTAATTAATCAGTCTCATTCTTTCTTTTCAGAAGCCTTATTCATTGTAGAGCTTAGGATCTTACATTTGGAAGGAAACTAGAAAATCAACACTGTCTACTCATTTGATGCTATAATCTCTTCTACAACCTCATCAAGGTGGTTGTCCAGACTCTACTTGGAGGCCTTAAGTGTGATAAAGAATGCATGGCTTTAAAGGCAGCTTTAAACAGCTCTTACTGAAACGTCTTCTTTGTATTAAGTAATCAGCTTCCACTTGTTTGCCTTAGCTCTTCTTCCTGAGGATATATCAATCACATTTAATCCTACTTCCATAGGATGATAGGCCTTCACGTATGAAGATAACAATCCTTCACATATGAAGCCAACGCCTGGGCTCAGGCATCTTTTCTTCTTCAGGTTAAATACCCCTGGATCAGTCAACTCTTTTTATGTCAGACTCTTGAATCCTTCATCTTTCTCATAACTCAACTCTAAACATGCCCTAATCTAACAATTAGCTAATCTTTTAAAAGCTTAATATCCAGAATTGAATAGAAATACTTTTAGTAATAACATTAGCACACAGTGATAATATTCATGATGATAAAAACAATTCACCAAATTGCCAAAGTATTAGAATAAATGAATTCAGTAAAGTTGTAGGACATAAAATTAATATACAGAAATCTGCTGCATTTTTATACACTAATAACAAAGTAGCAGAAAGAGAAATTAAGATAACAATCTCATTTACAATTGCACCAAAAGGAATAAAATACCTAGGAATAAATTTAACCAAAGAGGTGAAAGACCCATACTCTGAAAACTATCACACACTGATGAAAGACAATGAAGATTATACGAACAAATGGAAAGATATACCATGCTCATGGATTGGAAAAATTAATAGTTAAAATGTCCATACTACCCAAAGCAATACCCAGATTCAATGCAACCCCTATCAAAATACCTATAGTATTTTTCACTGGACTAAAACAAATAAAGCTATAATTTGTGTAAAACCACAAAAGACCCTGAATACTCAAAGCAATCTTGAGAAAGAAGAACAAAGCTGGAAGTTTCACAACCCCAGATTTTAAGGTATACTACATAGCTATAGTAATCAAAACAGTATTGTTTTGACACATAGATCAACAGAACAAAGAGCAGAAAAAATTCATACCTATACAGTTAATTAATCCACAACAAAGGAAGACTATACAATGGATAAAAGACATTGTGTTCAATAAAATAGTGCTGGGAAAACTGAAAAGCTATAGGCAAATGAATGAAACAGGGCTACTTTCTTCCACCACACACAAAAATAAACTCAAAATGGATTAAAGACCAAAATGTGAGACCTAAAGCCATAAAACTGCTAGAAGGAAACACAGGAAGTTATCTCTCAGACATCACCCTTAGTATCATTTTTCTAGAAACATCTACCCAGGCAAGGGAAACAAAAGCAAAAATAAACTATTGGGACCACACCAAAATAAAAAGCTTTCACACAGTGAATGAAACCATCAACGAAATGAAAAGGCAACCTACTGAATGGGAGAAGATATTTGCAAACATTATATATGATAAGGGATTAATATAAAGAATATACAGAGAATATAAACAACTCAAGACAAAAACAAACAAACAAAAAATATCCAATTAAAAAATGGGCAGAGAGGGCACCTGGGTGGCTCAGTCGGTTACCATACACCTGTCAGAATAGCCAGTATCAAAACAATAAGGAATAGCAAGTGTTAGTGAGGATGTGAAGGAAAAGGAATCCTTGTGGACTGCTGGTGAGGATGTAAACTGATGCAGCTACTGTGGCAAAAGTATGAATCATGAAAGTTCCTCAAAAAGTGAAAAAAACAAGTACCATTTATTCAGTAATTCTACTACCAGGTATTTGCTCAAAGAAAACAAAAACACGAATTCAAAAAATTACATGCACTCCTATGTTTATTGTAGCATTATTTACAATAGCCAAGATATGGAAGCAACCTAAGTATCCATCTATGGATGAATGGATAAAGAAGATGTGGTATATATTTGCAATGGAATATTACTCAGCCATAAAAAGAAAGAGATCATGCAACATGTTGCAACAACATGGATGGACCTAGAAGGTATTATGCTAATTGCAATAAGTCAGAGAAAGACAAATATCATATTATTTTACTTATATGTGGAACCTAAAAAAATAATTAAAACACTGAAACAGACCCATAAATACAGAGAACTAACTGGTAGCTGCTAAAGGGCACAAGGATGAGCAAAACAGGTGAAGGGGCATAGGGAGTAAAGGCTTCCAGTTACAGAATGAATAAGTCACAGGGATGAAAGGTGCATTATAAAGAATACAGTCAACAGTGTTGTAATAGCATTACAGATGGTGACAGATGGTAGCTACATTTGTGGTAAGCACAGCATAACATATAGAGTTATCAAATCACTGTGTAATACATGTGAAACTAATAAAACTATAGTTGTGTGTCAACTATACTTCAAGAAATCTACCAAAAGTTTTCTATTAAGCATTGTTTTATGGGCTTTACATTTATTATCTCAGTTAATACTGAGTTATAATACTCAGTTAATACTCACCCTATGAAGTAGATATAATTATTCTGCTCATAACAAATCAGCAAAGTGAGGCACAGAGAGGGTTAAGTAACTTGCCCAGCACTCCAAAGCTAGTGTGAGTAGAGCTGGGCTTTGAAACCAAGAACTCTAGTTCCAGAGCCTTCTCTCTTCATCAATAAATTACACTATAAAACTGTTACCTCCTTTGTTTTATAGATCACACCTCTATTAATTCACCCTCAAATCATGCAGGCACATATTTTCTATCATTCTCAGCTCCCTGCCATTAAAATAGTTGATGAGCATGCTCTCTTACCTTCCCTCAAGCCCCTAATACAAACATTAAGTAGGAAAAAGCATTGTCACATCCACCTGAAACTTCCATATAGGTCAAAACAGCTCCTTCATCAAGACTCATTGGTATGTTTCAGGGTGCCTACATGGCTCAGTCCATTAAGCGTCTGACTTCGTTTCAGCTCAGGTCATGATCTCATGATTTGTGAGTTTGAGTCCCATGTAGGACTCCACACTGGCAGCACAGAGCCTGCTTGGGATCCTCTCTCAACTTCTTTCTCTGCCCCTCCTCTGCTCACTCTAAGTAAATAAATAAACCTTAAAAAAAAAAAAAGACTCATTTGTATGTTTCAATAGTTACTCCTTTCATGAATAGCTGTTACATCCAATTCCTTTTTCCCCATCTTGTTAACAAGGATATCACAAAATGCACTGCCAAATACTTTGCTGATATTTAGTTATGCTTTCCTGACTTATAAGTATGGTAACAATATGGAATAGAAATGTGAGTTTGGTTCATGTAATATGGCTTATTTTTAGTGTCTTTGGTGAATAATTGTAATTCTTCTGATCACATTTTTCTCTCTTCTACGGGTTCATACCTTCTGTTAATAAGGCACTCCAAAATCTTTCCCGGATTCCAATGAAGCTCATAGGCCCATAGCTTGCATTATCCATACTTTCTTCCATCTTTAGTCTTTAGGAACCTCCCCCATTCTCTATTTCTCAAAACCACCAACTGGATTTCAAAAATCTTATTTACAAACTCTCTCCATATCCTGGGATATCATTCATCCAAGTCAAGAAACCTGAATTAATGCAGAGCTATTAGGTGATTTTTACAGACTCTGATATTAAATTTTCTTTCCTTGTCTATCTTTTCCTGTCCAAAGAGCTATTTTCTTATCAGAGAAGACAGGGGTGAAACAGGAGTACGAGGAATTCTTTCACATCACTTAGGACTCTATGTCGCGAATGACAGAAAATCCAGCTCCTGCTGCTTTAGACAAAAGGAAGAATTACTCAGTCTTGGCTGGAAATCAGGGGTACTCTAGTTTAAAGAATGTTTGATCCAGGGCCTTAAAAACGTCACTAGGTTCTAGCTTCTCCCCACCGTTTTTGCCTCTGTTTTTCTCCATTCTAGCTTCATTTTTGGTCTCTATGTGTTGGCAAGATGGTAGCCAGAGGCTCAATTTTATATCATCCCAAGTTCTAACCCTAAGGAAGGAGAACTACCTCCCCACAACATGTAAACTAGAGTCCTAAGCTTTTATGTCACTGATCCAAATTGGGTTAGGTGCCCACCTATGAACAAAATAACTCTGGCCAGGGGAGCGGCCTAGTTCTAACTGACTTACAGCTCACATGCTCACCAAGGTAGCCAGGAGTGGAGTCAGTGCCACTGAACCACTGGATTGAAAATGAGGGGTGGGAGGCTCCTAGGTGGCTCAGTTAAGTGCCCAACTCTTGATTTTGGCTCAGGTCATGACCTCACAGTTCGTGAGATCAAGCCCCGCATCAGGCTCTGTGCTAACAATGAAGATCCTGCTTGGGATTCTCTCTCTCTCTCTGTCCCCATCTCTCTCTCTCTCTCTCTCTCTCTCCCTCTCCCTCTCAAAATAAATACACTTCTTAAAAATTTTTTAAAAAAGAAAATGAAGGGGAATAAGAACCTTCATTCAAAAGAATAAGAAATAGATATCAGGTCTCTAAAAAAAAAATGTTCACCATATCTATTTCTCCACTGACAGCCCATCAACTATAGGCAGCAAAGCATACTTTAGTGTTTTTATTGTGGCATTAATTGAAAATCTGTTTGTGACAGCACTGCAATACTAAATATCCTTGAACCTTCAGCCCTCCTGACACTATCCCTTAGGTACATACAACTTTCTTACAGCCATGCTGGGCTAGGTGCTTACACCCTACCCCCCTCTGTGAAATGCACCTCACATTCATCGAAATTCCCAGCAGCTCAGGGTTCTTATTCTTCATTCTCCATGACAGAGTGCAGGTCTCTCCTACCTATTTCAGTTCCTTATAATCTAGGAGGTAATCTCTTTTCCAGAAGATCCAATTTATTCTCTTCACAAAAACTTCATTCTTAAGCTGACGCGTATGGCATTACCAATATTTGATTTTTTTAACCCACAAAAATGCCAGTTTTTTCTGTGCTCAACCCAATAGGCAGCTCCTGAGACATAGTTTCTCTCTTTTCTTCTTCTGCCACATTTTCCACTTCCTAGTCTCTGATTCACATTTCAACTTCTTTCTACTTTGTTGGAACCTTATCCCTCTTGGTCTCCTGTTTGTATTGGTTCTTCCACTCTATCAATGCGTGCTTTCCTCCAAGCCCACACAATGCTCCTCTGCATATCTTCCTAAGAGTAGAAAAATAAATTCTACCTTGCTACCCAAAATTTAATAATCAAGCACTTGTACTTCTGCATTAGAAGTTCTCCATAGTAGTGTGCAGTTTATCTGGCTTAGCAGTGATCACTACCCTCATTTTACAGATCAAGACATGGATGCCCAAACGGACTGTATGATTTTCTAATTAGCATCAGAACTGGATCTGGAGGCCAGGTTCCAATTCAGCTGTTCTTTTTCTTAAACTGCACTGTACTCTCCTAACTTCTGCAGTTTTCAAACTGCAGAAACAGCAAAGGGGAAGATGTGGCTCCTTGACCAGATCTAATCAGTTTGGTTGCATTTAATAACATAAATAATAACATGAGCATCTGCACAGTGCTTTACAGTTTATAAAGCACCTCCATTCTCTTAATCCCATTTGCTCTGACATAAAAATGCCTGAATTAGGTACTATTATCTGATGCAAAGATGGAGGCTAAGAGCATTTAACTGATTTGTTATTAGTCTTGCAGCTGGTAATGAATGAGTCTAGACAAGATTCAAACTCTGGACTTGTGCTTTTAAAGCCAACTCTCTTCTCATCTTCCATGCTGATTCAAAAACCCTCACTTGGTCTTTGCTCACCCTGGGGCCACAAAGTATTCTCAATGCTAGGAAAAGGGGATTTTTAGTCTCAATGCTATGACCTAATTTACCTGATTACGAACAGAACCATTTATTACAGACTGAGAAATAAGGAAGGAAACCAGAATAAGAGCTAAAGAAGCACAGAGGTAGGGAAAATTAAAACAGGGAGGAAAAAGGAAAAAAAAAAAAGTATAGTGAGCAAAGAAGTAGGGGACAACACAAAGTAAAAACCAAAAGAGAAATTGTGATAGCATAAGAGCAGCAAAAGACAGTGAGATGGGATAAAATGAGTATATTAAAAAAAAAAAAAAAGGCAACAACAAACACATTATCCCAAAGCCCGCAGGTGCCAGCAATTCAAACAAACGTATAGCAATTAACAGAATTAACACAGCCTTAAATAGCTTGGCTCACCAGATGTGGACTCCTATCAGGGTTCTATAAAATGTAAAGTTATTACAGATTAAACCATTAATCATCTGTTCAGAGACTATCTCTGGCTGCAAAATCCCATTCGGTTTTAAATGGCTAATAATCACAAAGGGATGTGGAATGTAATGTGCACAGTGATGTTCTACCCCAATCCTTTTTCCTTTAAATATGTGTTCCACACTCCCGCTTCTCCTGCTTCTCCCTCCTCCCCATTAGAGGCACCATGAGAAAAGAGAGTTTAGAGAGACCAGGCTGTCCCAGAGGCCTCAGTAGCACTCAGCTTCTCCCTGGGCACATGGAGATACAAATGGAGAACCAACACACTGGGGGAGAAGTAACAGACAGAGCAGATAGGAGGATGGTGTGCAAAGAATCAATTCAAACAACAGGGAAGATCCCAGCACACAAGAGGGTACTTTAAGGGGCTTGAGGAAGCTCTCTCTCCCTGGTCCTGGTCAACCTGATAGAAACACTATCAGGCACCTCAGTCTGGACTGGGCTTTCCTCTACTACTTTGTGCTTCATCCAATAATAATAGCTCAGCAAGGCCAAGGACAAAGGAAAGGAGAAATGTACATCCTGACAGGGAGGGTCACTGGAAACTGAAACAGTAGTCAGAAAGAAGTGCTTTTCTATAGAATTTTTAAGATAGTGAGAGCCACTCTCCTGGTACTTTCCAATGCCGCAGTCAATGGATCAAGCTTTCCAACCCTACCATTTAACTTTCTAGGACAAAAAACATACAGTTAGAAGTAGTAGATGGACTAACTTCGGTTCTCAAGTAATTTTTTTGTTTATTTATTTTGAGAGAGAGAGAGAGAGAGAGAGAGAGAGAGAGACAACGTGCATGAGAGGGGAAGGGGCAGAGAAAACAGGAGAGAGAAAATCCCAAGCAGACTCGATGAGGTCAGCACAGAGCCTGATGGGGGGGGTTCAGTCTCATGAGCTGTGAGATCATGACCTGAGCAGAAATCAAGGGCCAGACACTCAATCGATTAAGCCAGATGACACCCGCAAGAAATCTGAAGCCTGATGAACAAGATGCCAATATGACTGTATCATTCTACTACTTAAGGCCTCCATAGCTCCCTATTACCTAGAAAACAAAGTCCAAGGGTGGAATATAAGATAAAGTTCTCTATGACCTGGCTCCTACCTAACTTTGCAGCTACATGTGCAAAACTCCTCATCTTATATTTTGTGTCCTGAAGTTAGCAAATTGTGAGTTCCTCACCAAGACGCTATGGTGTATCCTGTCCCCGCACCTGTGCTCATGCTGCTCCATTGTCTGGAACACTGCTCCCTCCATTCTACCATGTTCACTTCCATTTGTCTTCTAGACTTACCTGGGTGTTAGCTCCTGCACAGATCTTTCCTGAACCCCAGAATATGCTAAGTCCTTCTCCTCAACAGACTCACTGCATTTGTGAGTGCCTCTTTTTGCTATCTTTTATCGAAACTATATTCATGTATTTGTCTCCCCCACTAACCGTGTGGTCCTCTAAGATGGGAACTGTGCCTGACTCATCTTGGATCTTACTTAGCACAGTCCCTGGCATCCTGTAGATTCCCAGTATACATCTGTTGATCCAATCCCACCCGATTTTAGAGGTCCTTGAGGTTAGCTCATTCATTTGTTTATTCCAGACATACTTATTGAATGCTTCTTTCTTTATTTTTATCTATCATGCCAGGAACTCTGCTAGGTTCTGGGAAGACACCTGTGAACAGACGAGGCCTCTGTCATCACAGAGTTACACACATTTTAATAAATGGAGATTGACAGTTGTCACGTAAGTGACTGAAGGCAACAAACAAGGTGATGACTGAGGGCGGGTGGGACGGGTTTCCCCACTTCAGAAAAGATGAAAGGACTTTAGTGGGGCAAACCTCAGAATAAAGTTAGTTTTCCTCCTGAATGTGATTTTCTAATATGGGAGATATAGAAATATACACACGCTAATGTATACAAGTGCATGGTTACATTTGTATTCATAAACTATTTGTAACAGGCATTACATAATCCTTAATTATTACATATAGTACATATATGTAATATACTATATATACTATATACTAATATATTACATATAGTAAAATATATGCCTGTATGGTTTTACTCTTATGTATTTTATTTCATTTGTTGAGTGGAACACAACAAAGGTCCTATTATATCCATATTAGGGGTTAAGAAACAGAATCAAGTAAGATCAGTGACTTATTCCAGGCCATAGAGCCAGTGACAAAGCTGGTATTCTCAACCCACTTCTCTTAGCCTTGCTGAGCCTTTATATATAATACTTATCTCACACCAGATAAGTGGAAAGTTCCTCAAAGATTCAACTACTGCCATGTCAAGATGTTCCTTACCGATCCCAGAAGAATCACATGGTTAATAGTGCCTAAGAGCATTTATCTAAAATATTAATTTTACAAACATGTTTATTTAAAGGATTTATTTAAACGTTACTAACTTGCAAACATGTGATTTCACTCAGCACATGTTTACTGAGAGCTCAGCAGGCACTAAGAACCATTCTGGGAACTGGAAACCTGCAAGACCAAAAAATAAGACACACATGTTAAAACATAAAAACACGACCAGGAACAAGATGCTGAGTTGGTAATGTTTAAATGTACACAAATATTGTAGGGATAACCAAGATTTGTGGAGAACCACAATAGTCTGAGGACAACTTGGATATAGTCTATGGTGGCTTGTACAGCAATATCAAGCTAGGAAGTGTGCACCCAGGTGAAATCCAGTCATTTTTCTCAGTAGTGGAGCCAGAACTTAACTTTCAAGGGTGAAGTAACTGTAGTTCAAAGGCAACACCTTATTCTGTGCCACACACAAAGTATCTGGAACAGAAACTCTGAAGTCCTTTAACCATGCCCCCACATTTTGAAGCAAATGATATATAAAAGCACCCATCTCAGTGTAAGGGAACACAGAGCCATTAATGGCAAATGGAAGACAGAAAAAGGAATAAAGAGATAGGAAAAAGGGGCTGGACACTGTTCTACTAAGGATACATAATTAAAGTCAGTATGTGGGATTTATCACGGAGAGAAATACCAACATAGCTAGAAGCTTCTGCTCTTTACTAAATTGTCAAATACCAACAAAAGTAGAAGAATTTCCCAGACCTTCCCTACAAAAAAGTTAACTGCAATGATTAACTGGAAAGACAGACTATGCCAGGACTATATTAGACCCAAAGTTATCTGTTTAAAACACTTGGACGAGGGATGCCTGGGTGGCTCTGTCAGCTGAGCATCTGACTCTTGATTTCAGCTCAGGTCATGATCCCAGAGTTGTGGGATTGAGCCCTGCCTCGGGCTCTGTGTTGAGTGTGGAGCCTGCTTAAGATTCTTTCTCTCTCCCTCCCTCCCTCCCTCTCTCTCTCTCTCTCTCTCTCTCTCTCTCTCTCTCTC